>NW_027526087.1:0-121044 GCF_052094955.1 Ictidomys tridecemlineatus
GGATGTTTTATTCTGATATTAACCTTTATCACTTTCCTGAGAGAACATATTTCTGATGATCTGAACCTTACTTGAAGGAGGAATATAATGCTTGAACCTATCATTTTCTTTCTGTAAGTCTCCCACTCCAGTCAGTAACAGCAGTCTGAAGTCATGTTGTAATGTTCATTCCCACCCTGAAGGTTGATTGTGTTATTCCAAAGCGCAGTTTTCCATAGACATTTGATTTCAGGCTACGATAACTTAAAGTATCTGTTGGGTCATTGCACACCAGAAATTATCAGGTCTCCTTTCCCATGGGCTGTGCCATCATCAACATATTCAATTCCTCAGGTCAGACATCCAACCTACCTCCTCAGATCTGTTATCTAGAACCATCTCTGATGTAAACAACTATTGTGGTCAGTGCCACTGTGGTCAGGTAGAGATGAAGAACGACTCTTGATGTCTTAGGGTAGAGGAAGTTGACACAGAAAAAAGTTATAAAATGGTTGGGAGATCTAGAAGAAAAAAAGAAAATAGAGCAGGTGACACCACCCCATATATGGAAAAACTAACATCCCTGAAAAGAGTGCTATTTCCACGCTACTGTGACCCACATTCCAGGAACAGCTGTCTAGGAGCCTGCACACACAGCTCCTGGCACCAAGGAGATTAGTTCCTGCCTCTACAGGGCTGGTTTGCTGCTGCTGCTATGGGATCAAAAGAACCCGCTTTCTTCCTTTCCTTTCTTCCTCTCTGCCTAGTGTTTGGCTGATCGTGACAGAACCTCTTTAAATGAAGGCCTGCAAGCAGGGGAGTGTGGGAAACGAGGTTTTCGTACTTTCTGTCCCTCTGGTGTGGGGAGAACACAGAAAGACAGAGATGGTGCTGAACACCCACACAAGGTGTCCAACACACTTGAACCTGAAAGTGGGAAAAGGGTGTTTGTGAAAAAAGAGGAGAGAAAGGAGTCTCAGAGATTTTATAAGCGGAAGTTGGAGTTGAAGCTCCAGATACAGACTCTCTAACCAGGTACCTACAAGTCCCTGGAAGGCATCTTTTTCAGATGAGTGTATACTCCAGTTTGAAGATTGGTCTAGACTGTGATCATGCAAAGGGATGCACATTCTCCCAGCCAGCTTCCTCAGGCAATCTGGACCTCATTGCTTCTCAGGCTGTTAATGACAGGGCTCAACAGGGGCTCACCACACAGAAGAGCACAGAGACCTGGGTGTCCATGTCCAGCCTTCTCTGGGCCTGTCATAGTGGAAGTTGGCTGTTTCATAGAAGACCACCACAACAGTGAGGGGGGAAGTACAGGTGGAGAAGGCCTTCCTCCTGCACTGGGCAGAGGGAATCCCCAGGATGGCCGCCATGATGAGTGCCTAGGAGCCTGCAGTGAAAAGGCAGGGGCTCAGGCCCATGGTGGCAATGACAACATGGAGTGCAGACTCGTTGACAGAGGGTGTCTGAGCAGGAGAGCTTCAGGAGCAATGGGGTGTCACAGAGAAAGTGGCTGAACTGGTGAGGCCCACACAGAGTGAGTGTGATGGCCAGCACCTTTTGTGTGACCAAATTCACCAGCCCAAACAGCCAGGACCCAGTCACCTGGCCAACACAGACCTTCACACTCATGATGACTGGGTACTGAGGAGGACGGCACATGGCCACACAGCAGTCATACTGGCCACACAGCCAGTAAGAAGCCTTCTGTGCCAGCACTTGTCACCAAGAAGAAGATCTGGGAAAGGCAGCCCTCATAAAAATGGCCTTCTTCTCCCAGGAGAAGTTCACCAACAGTACTGGGAGGGTGGTGGATGTTTAGCAGATGTCCAAGAAGCTCAATTTGCTAAGGAAAAAGTACATTGGTTTGTGGAGAGCAGGACTGACCCTGGTGGCCACTATTATGAGCATGTTCCCCAGGAGAGTGGTCAGCTAAATGACCAGAAAGAGCAGAAAGAACCAGCCCTGTAGGTGGAGTTGTTGGAAAATCCAAAGAAGATGAATTCAGTAACAAATGATTGATTGCTCATTTCCAATGGTATCATAGCTACAAAACAGAGAAAAAGAGACCATGACGAGAATGGACTGAGAGCACCCCAAACAGGCTTGTTAATCTGCAGCAGCATGGCAAATAATATCAAATGAAAAGCAGCCTGGAGACTGATAACCTGTGGACTAGTCTCAGGGAATCATACCCATGGAGCCGCACACATTTGCAGGGGTGATGGTTGGTGGGAGTAACAAGAGAATTGCTAGAAGCTAATAGAAAGCCATTCGACCTCATCATAGTGTGAAGTCATTTCTCATTGTCTCAGTAATCTCTGTCTGCTGTTGTCCTTTTTAGGTAAACATAGGATTTTTGGAGAAGTTCATTTTCATTGCAAATGTTAAGAAAAACATTTACAAAGCAGAGTCATTATCTGCAGAAGCAGTCGGTGTTGCCTTCAGTGTTTTTCAATGTAGAGTTTTTCTCATTTTACATCAATCTTGATCTCTGAGTTCGAAAAGGCAGAAGTTTACTATTCCTGTACAATGCTAAAATTATCAGGGCCATAGTAAAATAGAGGGAAGAAGTTGATGAAGTGGGGTTGGACTGGCTATCTTAAGTATACAGGGAAGATAAGTGGAGTAGAAGAAGAATGAAAGGGCGGAGAGGTTTGGGAAGGGAGGAAATGTGAAAGGTCGTTACACAGATCATGTTATGTGCACTTGGAAGTCTACCACAGGGACTGCACCTATATGTATATGTAGAAAGCACCAGTTTGAAATTAACAGATAAATGACCCAAAGAAAGATCAGTAGAGAAAGTAGAATGGGGGCAGGAATGGGAGGGCGATGAAGGGTGGGGACTGAATGGAGTAAATCAGATTTCATGCACGTAGGATCTTTTCCAAATCAACCCAAATTCTATGTATAACTATTATGATCTAATAAAAAATTTAACAAGATGACATGATTCTATCAGCAAAAAGTGAGATTTGAATTCTTCTTGACCTATTTGTATACCTTTAATTTTTTTCTTTTGTCCAATGGCTATGGTAATTTCAAGGATGAAGTTGAATAGAAGTGGTGAAAGAGGGGCACCCTGTCTGCTTCCAGTTTTTAGAGTGAATGCTTTCAACCTTTCTCCACTTAAAATGATACTGCCTTGGGTTTAGCATAGATAGCTTTTACAATGCTTTTACAAAGTTCCTTCTGTCCCTGGTGTTTCTACTATTTTGACAGGTAGGGGTGCTATATTTTGTTAAATGCTTTTTCTGCATCTATTGAGATGATCAATAAACTTACATCTCTCTTAAATAAACTTAATCTCTCCCCTTTGGCTAAACATTCAGATCGTCTCCAGTCCTATAAATATTTTAATGAACATTTTACTACATAAACATATGTGACCATTTCGAATTATCTCTTCAGAATAAAATTTAAATCTGACATAAAAGAATTTGTTGTGCAGTTTCTATTTAAATCTAGCTCATGCTAGACATTATATTAAGTGAAATAAGCCAGACACATAAAGAGAAATAGCAGTTTTTCACTTCTTTGTGGAAGCTAAAATGTTGATCTCAGAGAAGTATGGAGTAAAGCAGTGGTTATTGGAGCCTGGGAGATAATCACAAAAATCATTGTGAGTCTGATTTCTCAAAGACGCATGTGAAGGACTGCCTGAAACATGCCCTCTGAGTGTGGTCCGTAAAAAAAATAAGAGTGGACTTCTAACAGGGTCCTCATAAAATCTCTCTTCTCTCCTCAGTGTGCAGCAGGAGGTCTATGGGTCTGGCTGCCTAGGAGCTAGCTGTGGTGTTCAAATGGGCAGGACCAGGACAGCTGGAGAATCTCAATAATAACTATTAGACCGCATTCGAGGTGAGAGCAGGCTGAAAACAGGCCATCCAGAAGGAAATGTTTTGAGTTCTGAAAATGACAGAATCTGTGGATTCAGGAACGGTTGTGGTCCAATCCACTCATAACACCTACTCCCTGGGTCAGGCTACGGTTGCCACAATTACCACAGGCCTTACCAGAACAACCCAGAGAAGGAGATGCACTCTGGCCTCCTGGCTTGAAGGTTTGGTCTGGGGCCACCTGACCCATTGCTGCCGGCCTGAGATGAGGTTGGACACTGAGGTGGAAGCGATTAAAGGGGGGAATCGTCCTAGCTCATGGCAGCCAGAAGGTTGGGGCGGGGGAGGGGACAGGTGGAGACAGTTCCAAGGGGACAAGATGTGATTCCCCAGGGCATGTCCCAGCCACACTCTAGCTGCCCACACTCCTCTCAGTACAGTGGGCCTTTCAGATAATTAACCCACAAAATGGATAGATCCACAGATTAGGTCACAAGTCTCACAGTCTAATCATTTCACCTCTGAACACTGCTATAGTGGCTGACCCTGAGCTTTTGGTGGCGGGATACCTTATTTCTAAGCCATAATAGTCCCTACAGTCCATGTTGCTTTTGTTAGAATACCTTCATGTAGTCTGGGAGAGTAATCAGGTGCCAAAACAAGATTAAAAGGAAATATCTGGTAACTGAAGATGTGACATTTGGAGTTTGGAGAAAAGCTCTGAAGAAGAGCCCTGGGTGGAGCACTTTAAGGTCCTGGTGACGAGGACACAAGAGGAGACCTGGTCTGTGGGGTAGCTGAGTGGCAGTGGGATGACTCATTAAAACATAAAAAAAGGAGAAGGAGCATGTCTGGGGAGAGAAAAGGAGGGAAGGAGGTTGAGCCAGGAGTCTGGGTACCTTCGGGGTCTCCCCGAGGAGATTCCATGAGGCAGCGGGATAGGTTCCCAGGAGATAGGCCTGCGAGTCATGGCTTAGAGTGACTGTGGAAGTCACAGGTGCTCATAAAGCCAAAAGAGAGCACGGTGAGGAGAGAGGGCCTGATGGACTGTGTAGAGAAGGTGTCCAGAAGAAGGCTCACCAGCTATCAGCAATCATTCTGCACGACAGTGTCAAAGCTCTGCTCTCTGCACAGGCCTTCTGCACCCCAGTCTAAAACCTCTGCTCCCTGTAACAGTCTTTCTGCACCCCAGTGTCTAAACTCTGCTCCCTGCAACAATCCTAATCCACCCCAGTCTCCAAGTTTCTACTCTCTGAAACATTCCTTCTGCAACCCAGTCTCAAACATCTGCTGTCTGCAACAGTCCTTCTGCACCTCAGTCTGAAAACTCTGCTCTCTGCAACAATCATTCTGCACCCCAGTCTCTAACCTCTGCTCTCTGTAACAGTCCTTATGCACCTCAGTCTCCAAACTCTGCTCTCTATAATATCCTTCTGCACACCAGTCTCCAAACTGTGATATCTGTAACAGGCCTTCTGCACCCAGTCTCCAACCTCTGATCCCTGCAAGAATCTTTCTGCACTCTGGTCTCTAAGTTCTGCTCTCTGAAAGAGTCTTTCTGCACCCCACTCTCGAACATCTGCTCTCTGAAACAGTCCTTCTGCACCGAAGTCTGAAAACTCTGCTCTCTGCAAAAATCATTCTGCAACACAGTCTCCAAACTCTGCTCTCTATAATATTTTTCTGCAACCCAGTCTATAAACTCTGTTATCTCTAACAGTCCTTCTGCACCCCAGTCTCCAACATCTGCTCTCTGTAACAGGCCTTCAGGAACCCCAGTCTCCAACCTCTGGTCTCTGTAACAGGCCTTCAGGACCCCAGTCTCCAACCTCTGCTCTCTGTAACAGGCCTTCTTCACCCCAGTCTCCAATTTCTTCTCTCTGAAACGACCATTCTTTTTTTTTTATTGGTTGTTCAAAACATTACAGAGCTCAAGACATATCATCTTTCATACATTCGACTCAATTGGGTTTTGAACTCCCCAAATACATAATACAGACTCACTTCTGTTACATACTCACATTTTTACATAATGGCATATTAGTGACTGTTGTATTCTGCTACCTTTCCTATCCCCTACTATCCCCCCTCCCCTCCCCTCCCCTCCCAACATCCCTCTCTACCTCCTCTGCTGTTGTTCAATTCTCTCCCCTTTTTTCCCCCACCCCCTTGCCCCTCATAACCTCTTATTATTTTGTGTATCACTGAAGGTCTCCTACCATTTCCATATGTTTTCCCTTCTCTCTTCCTTTTCTCCCCCCATTCGTCTTAGTTTACTGTTAGTCTTTTCCTCATGCTCTTCCTTCCTGTCCTATTCTTAGTGGCTCTCTTTATATCAAAGAAGACATTTGACATTTGTTTTTTAGGGCTTGGCTAGCTTCACTTAGCATAATCTGCTCTAATGCCATCCATTTCCCTGCAAATTCTATGATTTTGTCTTTTCTTAGTGCTGCATAATACTCCATTGTGTATAGCTGCCACAATTTTTTTATCCACTCATCTATTGAAGGGCATCTAGGTTGGTTCCACAGTCTAGCTATTGTGAATTGTGCTGCTATAATCATTGATGTGGCCGTATCCATATAGTGTGCTCTTTTAAGGTCCTCAGGGAATAGTCCAAGAAGGGCAATAGCTGGGTCAAATGGTGGATCCATTCCCAGACCATTCTGAACCTCAGTCTCCAACATCTGCTATCTGCAACAGTCCTTCTGCCATCAGTCTCCAACGTCTGCTCTCTCTAAGATCCTTCTGCACCCCAGTCTCCAAACTCTGCTCTCTGTAACAGACCGTCTGCACCCAAGGATCCAACCTCTGCTCTCTGTAATAAACCTTCTGCACCTCCGTCTCAAAACTCTGCTCTCTGCAACGGTTCTTCTGTACCCCAGTCTCCAACCTCTACTCTCTGGAAAAGTCCTTCTGCACCCCAGTCTCCATCATCTGCTTTATGTAAGAATCCTTTTGAACCCCAGGCTCCAACATCTTCTGTTTGTAAAAGTTCTTATCCACCTCTGTCTCGAAGTTCTGCAATCTGTAACTGTTTTTCTGCAACCCAGTCTCCAAACTCTGCTCTCTGAAATGATCCTTATGCACATCAGTCTCCAAACTCCACTCTCTGTAACAGTCCTTCTGCTCCTTAGTCTCAAACATCTGCTCACTGCAACGACCGTTCTTTTTGCCAGGTTTCAAGCTCTGCTGTCTGCAACAATTTTTCTGCACCCCAGTCTCCAACCTCTGCTCTCGGTAACAGTTCTTCTGCACCCCAATCTCCAAACTCTGCTCTCTGTAACACTGCTTCTGCTCCCCAGTCTTCACCCACTGATCTCTGTAACAATCCTTCTTGACCTCAGTCTCCAACCTCTTCTCTCTACAACAGTCCTTCTGCTCCTAAGTCTCCAAACTCTACGCTCTGTATAAGTCCTTCTGCACCTCAGTCTCCAAACTCTGTTCTCTGTAAGATCCTTCTGCAATCCATTTTTCAAATTATGCTCTCTGTACCATTCCTTCTGCACCCCAGTCTCCAAAATCTGCTCTCTGTAATAGGCCTTCTGCACCCCAGTATCCAACTTGTGCTCTCTGCAATGATACTTCTGCTCCCCAGTCTCCAAACTCTGCTCTCTGTAACATTCCTTCTGCACCCCAGGATCCAACATCTGCTCTCTGCTACAGTCTTTCTGCACCTCAGTCTGAAACCTCTGCTCTCTCCACAATCCTTTTGCACCCCAGTTTCCAAACTTTGCTCTCTGTAACAGTCCTTCTGAACCTCAGTCTCCAAAATGCTCTCTGTAAGATCCTTCTGCAACCCTGTCTCGAAACTGTGCTATCTGTGACAGTGCTTCTTCACCCCAGTCCCCAAACACTGCTCTCTCTAACAGGCCTTCTGCACCCCACTCTCCAAACTCTGCACTCTGTAAAAGGCCTTCTGCACCCCAGTCTCAAACCCCTTTTCTCTACATCAGTCCTTCTGCACCCAAGTCTCCAAACTCTGCTCTCTGTAAAAGTTGTTCTATACCGCAGTCTCCAACTTCTGCTGTCTGCAACTATCCTTCTGAACCTCAGTCTCCAACATCTGCTCTCTGAAACAGTCCTTCTGCAACCAAGTCTTCACACTCTGATCTCTGTAACAGTCCTTCTGGACCTCAGTCTCAAAACTCTGCGCTCTGTATCAGACCTTCTGAACCCCAGGCTTCAACCTCTGCTCTGTGTAACCGTCCTTCTGCACCCCAGTCTCCAACCTCTGCTCTATGCAACAGTCCTTCTGCACCCCAGTCTCCAAACTCTGCACTCTGCAACATTCCTTCTGCACCCTAGTATCCTACCTCTGCTTTCTAACAATCCTTCTGCACCTCAGTCTCCAAACTCTGCTCTTTGCAATGGTCCTTCTGCACCCCAGTCTCCAACCTCTGTTCTCTGCATAAGTCCTTCTGCCCCACAGTCTCCAATATCTGCTCTCAGTTACAGTCCTTCTGTAAAGCAGTCTCCAAACTTTGTTCTCTGTAACGGTCCTTATGCACCCCAGTCTCCATCTTTTGCTTTCTGTTTCAGTTCTTCTGCACCCCAGTCTCCAACCTCTACTCTCTGTAACAGTCCTTCTGCACCTCAGTCTCCAACCTCTGCTCTCTTCAAGAGTCCTTCTGCACCGCAGTCTCTACCTTCTACTTTCTGCAACATTTCTTCTGCACCTTAGTCTCCATCTGTCCTCTCTGTAACTGTCCTTCTGCACCTCATTCTTCATCCTTCGCTCTCTGTAACGATCATTCTGAACCACAGTCTCAAACCTTTGCTCTCTGCAAAGATTCTTATTTACGTCAGTCTCCAAACTCTACTGTCTGGAATTATCATTCTGCACCTCAGTCTCCAACCTCGGCTCTCTGTAACAGGCCTGCTGCACCCCAGTCTCAAACCTCTTCTCTCTGCAACGACCCTCTGCACCTCAGTCTTCAAACTCTGCTCTCTTCAACAGTCGTTTGCACCCCAGTTTCCAACCTCTGCTCTCTGTAAGATCTTTCTGCACCCCAGTCTCCAATCTCTGCTGTCTGTAAAAGTCATTCTACACCTATGTCTCCAACCTCTGCTCTCTGCAGAATTTCTTCTGCACCCAAGTCTCCAAAACCTTTTCTCTGCAATAGTCCTTCTGCACCCTAGTCTCCAAACTCTGCTCTCCGTAACAGACCTTCTGTACCGCAGTCTTCAAACTCTGCTCTCTGTAATGGTCCTTCTGCACCCCAGTCTCCAACCTCTGTCTCTGTAACAGTCCTTCTACACCTCAGTCTCCAACCTCTTCTCTGTGCAAAAGTCCTTCTACATCCAAGTCTCAAACATCTGCTCTCTGCAACAGTCCTTCTACACCCAAGTCTCCAACCTCCACTCTCTGCAAAGATCCTTCTGCACTCCAGTCTCCAACGTCTGCTCTCTGTAGCAGTCTTTCTGCACTCCAGTCTCCAACATCTGGTCTCTATAAGATTCTTCTGCAGACCAGTTTCCAAACTCTGCTCTTTGTGCCATTTCTTCTGCACCCCAGTCTACAAGCTCTACTCTCTATAACAGTCCTTCTGTACCGCAGTCTCCAAACTCTTATCTCTGTAATGATCCTTCTGAACCTCAGTCTCCAAACTCTGCTCTCTTTAACAGGCCTTCTACACCCCAGTCTCCAACATCTGCTCTCTGGACAAGTTCTTCTGAACCCCAATCTCCAAAGTCTGCTCTCTGTAACACTCTTTCTGCTCCCTAGTCTCCATAGTCTGCTCTCTTTAAGAATCCTTCTGCACCCCAGTCTCCAACCTCTCCTCTATATAAAAGTCCTTCTGCAACTCAGTCTCTAAACTCTGCTCTCTGTAACGATCTTTCAGCACCTCAGTCTCCAAACTCTGCTCATTGTAACAGGCTTTCTACACCCCAGGCTCCAACCTCTGCTCTCTGGTCAGTCCTTTTGCACCCCAGTATCCTACCTCTGCACTCTGTAAAAATCCTTCTGCATCTCAGTCTCCAAACTCTCCTCTCTGCAATGGTCCTTCTGCAACCCAGTCTCCAAACTCTGCTCTCTGCAACAGTTCTTGTACACTCCAATCTCCATCCTCTACTCTCTGCAACAGTCCTTCTGCACCCCAGTCTCCAACAGAGGATCTCTGCAACAGTTCTTCTCCACCCCAGTCTCCAAACTCTAATCTTTGAAACAGTTTTTCTGCACTTAAGTCTCGAAATTTTGCTCTATGCAACAGTCCTTCTGCACCTTAATCTCCCAACTCTGCTCTCTGCAAGAGTCCTTCTTTACCCAAGTCTCCAAACTCTGCTCTCTGAAACAGTCCTTCTGCCCCTCAGTCTCCAAACTCTGGTCCCTGCAATGGTCTTTCTGCACCTCAGTCTTCTACATCTACTCTGTGTAACAGTCCTTCTGCACCTCAGTCTCCAACCTCTTCGCTGTGTAAGATCCTTCTGAAAACCAGTCTCCAAACTCTGCTTTCTGTAACAGTCTTTCTGCACCCCAATCTCAAAACTCTGATCTGTGCAACAGGTCCAACCTCTTCTCTCTGTAATAGTTTTTCTACACCCCAGTCTCCACACTCTGCTCTCAGAAACGATCCTTCTGCACACAAGTCTCTAAACTCTGCTCTCCGCAACAGTCTTTCTGCACCAAAGTTTCCAAAATCTTCTCTCTGTAAGATCTTTCTGCACCCCTGTTTGCAAACTCTTCTCTCTGTAACATTCCTTTTGCATCCCAGTCTCCAAACTCTACTCTCTGCAATGGTCCCTCTGCACAGAAGTCTCCAATATCTGTTCTCTACAACAGTTCCTTTGTACCACAGTCTTCAACCTCTATTCTCTTTAAGGGTCCTACTTCACTCCAGTCCTCAACCTCTGTTTTCTGTAACAGTCCTTTTGCAACATAGTCTCCAAACTCTGCTCTCTGTAAAAGTCCTTCTGCATCTCACTCTGAAACCTCTGCTCTCTGCAACAGTTCTTCTGTACCCCACTCTTCAACCTTGCTCTCTGCAAAAGTCTTTCTGCACCCCAGTCTTCAAATCTGCTCTCTTCCACAGTCCTTCTCTACCCTAGTCTCCAAACTCTGCTCTCTGTAACAGTCCTTCTGTACTGCAGTCTTCAAACTCTGCTCTCTGTAACGATCCTTCTGCTCCCCAGTCTCCGAACTCTGCTTTCTCTATCAGTTTTTCTGAACCCAGTCTCCAAACTCTGCTCTCTGTAACTTTCTTTCTGCACCTCAGACTCAAACCTCTGCTCTCTGCAACAGTCTTTCTGAGCCCCAATCTCCAACTTCTGCTCTATTCTACAGTCCTTCTGCACCTCAGTGTCTAACCTCTGCTCTCTGTAAGATACTTCTGAAAACCTGTCTCCAACCTGTGCTTTATGCAATGGTCCTTCTGCACCCGAGTCTTTAAACTCTGTTCTATGTAACTGTCCTTCTGCACCTCACTCTGCAACCTCTGCTCTCTGCAACAGTCTTTCTGCACCCCGGTCACAAAACTATGCTCTCTGAAACAGTCCTTTTGCACCACATGATCCAAGATCTGCTCTCTTCTACATTCCTTCTGCACCTCAGTCTACAACCTCTGCTCTCTGCAATACTCCTTTTGCACCCAAGTCTCCAATCTCTGCTCTCTCCAACAGTCCTTTTGCACCACAGACTCCAACATCTGCTCTCTAAAAGAGTTCTTCCCCACCCCAGTCTTAAACCTCAGCTCTCTGCAACAATCCTTCTGCACCCAGATCACCAACGTCTGCTTTCTGTATCAGCCCTTCTGCACCCCAGTCTCCGACCTCTTCTCTCTGTACCAGTCCTTCTGCACCTCAGTCTCCAATCTCTACGTTCTGCAGCAGTTCTTCTCCACCCCAGTCTCCAAACTCTTCTCTCGGCAACAGTCCTTCTGGACGCCCATCTCCAACCTCTACTCTCTGCAACAGTCCTTCTACACCCCAGTCTCCCATCTCTGCTCTCTGTAACAGGCCTTCTGCACCCCAGTATAAAACCTCTGCTCTCTTTAAAAGTCCTTCTGCAACTCAGTCTGAAAACTCTGCTCACTTTTACGATTCTTCTGCACCTCAGTCTCCAACCTCTTCTCTCTGTAACAGTTCTTCTGTACTCAGTCTCCAACCTTTGCTTTTTGTAAGATCTTTTTGCAACCCAGTCTTTAACCTCTGCTCTCTGTAACAGGCCTTCTGCACCCCAAGCTCCAAACTCTGCTGTCAATAACAGGCCTTTTGACCCCAGTTTCCAAATTCTTCTCTCTTCAAAGATCCTTCTGCACCCCAGTCTCCAACCTCTCATCTTCACAAAAGTCCTTCTGCACCCCAGTCTCCAAACTTTGCTGTCTGTAAGATCCTTCTGCACACCTGTCTACAGCCTCTGCTCTCTGTAACAGTCCTTCTGTAAAGCAGTCTCCAACCTCTGGTCTCTGTAAGGGTCCTTCTGCACCTCAGTTTCCAACCTCTGGTCTCTGTAAGGGTCCTTCTGCACCTCAGTCTCCAACCTCTGCACTCTGCATCACTCCATCTGCACCAAAGTCTCCAAACTTTGCTCTCTGCAACAAATTTTCTGCACCTCAGTCTTCAAACTGTGCTCTCTTTAAAAGTCCTACTGCATCCCAGTCTTCAACCTGTGCTCTCTGTAAAAGTCCTTCTGCACGATAGTCTCCAAATATTGCTCTCTTTACCGATCCTTCTGCAACCCAGTCTCCAACCTCTGCTCTCTGCAACACTCCTTCTACACCCCAGTCTTCAACTTCTGCTCTCTGCAATAGTCCTTCTACACCCCAGTCTCCATACTCTGATCACCCCAATGATCCTTCTGCACCCCAGTCTTCACCCTCTGTTCTCTACAACAGTTATTCTGCACACCAGTTTCCAATCTCTGCTCTCTGTAACAGTCCTTCTGTACCACAGTCTCCAACCTTTGTTCTTTGTAAGGGTCCTTATTGACCCCACTATCCAAACTCTGCTTTCTGTATCCTTCGTTTTCCATCACAGTCTCCAAATTCTGCCCGCTGTAACAGTCCTTCTGCAACTCAGTCTGCAAACTCTGCTCTCTGCAAGTACTTCTACACTCCAGTCTTTATCCTCTGATCTCTCCAACAGTCCTTTTGCAACACAGACTCTAATATCTGCTCTCTAAAACAGTTCTTCTCCACCCCAATCTCCAAACTATGCTTTCTGTAAAAGTCCTTCTGTACTGCAGTCTCCAACCTCTGCTCTCTGTAAGGGCCCTTCTGCACCCGAGTCTCCAACCTCTGCTTTTTTTTATCAGTTCTTCTGCACCCAGGTCTCCCACCTCTGCTCTCTGTATCAATCCTTCTGCACCTCAGTCTCCAAGTCTGCTCTCCGCAATGGTCCTTCTGCACCTCTGTCTCCAAACTCTTCTCTCTGTAACAGTGCTTCTGCACCTCAGTCTCCAAATTCTGCTCTCTTTAACATCCTTCTGCAACCTAGTCTCCAAACTCTGCTCTCTGTAACAGTCCTTCTGCACCCCAGTCTCCAAACACTGCTCTCTGTATCAGGCCTTCTGCACCAAAGTCTCAAACCTCTGCTTTCTGTATCATTCCTTCTGCACCCCAGTCTCCAACCTGTGCTCTTTTCAACGATCCTTCTGCACCACAGTCTTCAACCTATTCTCTCTGCAACAGTCCTTGTGCACCCCAATCACCAACATCTGCTGTCTTAGAGTTCTTCTGTACCTCAGTCTGAAAACTCTGCTCTCTACAACAATCCTTCTGCACCCCAGTCTCCATCTTCTGCTCTCTGTAACAGTCCTTCTTTACCTCAGTCTCGAACCTTTGATTCCAGTAAAACACTTCTGAAATCCAGTCTGCAAACTCTGCTCTCTGTAACAGGCCTTCTGCACTCCAGTCTCCAACCTCTGCTCTCTGTAAGATGACTTCTGCACCCCAGTCTCCAACCTCTACTCTCTGCAACGAGACTTCTGCACTCCAGTCTCTAACCTCTGCTCTCTGCAACATTCTTTTTCACATCAGTCTCCAACCTCACTCTCTGTAACAGTCCTTTTGTACTGGAGTCTCCTACCTTTGCTCTCTATAACGGTCCTTTTGTACCGGAGTCTTCTACCTCTGCTCGCTATAACAGTCCTTCTGCACCCCAGTCTCCAACATCTATTTTCTCTATCAGTCCTTCTACACCCCAGGATCCAACCTCTGCTCTCTGTAACAGTCCTCCTGCACCTCAGTCTCCAACATCTGCTTTCTGCAACATTCCTTCTGCACCCCAGTCTCCAAGCTTCACTCTCTGTAACATTTTTTTGCACACCAGTCTCCAACCTCTTCTGGCTGTAACAGTCCTTCTTAAACCCAGTCTCCAAACTCTGCTCTCTGTAACCATAATTCTGCACCTCAGTCTCCAACAACTTCTCTCTGCAACGGTCCTTCTGCACCCCAGTCTCGATCCTCTGCTCTCTGCAATGATCCTTCTGCACCTCAGTCTCCAACATCTGCTCTTTGTAACAGGCATTCTTCACCCCATTCTCCAAACTCTGCTCTCTGTAAGACTCCTTCTGCACCACAGTCTTCAAACTCTTCTCTCTCCAACGATCCTTCTGAACCCCAGTCTCCAACGTCTACTCCCTGCAACAGTCCTTCTGCACCCAAGTCTCCAAATTCTGGTATCTGCAACAGTCCCTCTGAACCTCAGTCTGAAAACTCTTCTCTCTGCAACAATCCTTCTGCAACCCAGTCTCCAACCTCAACTCTCTGTAACAGTCATTCTGTACCTCAGTCTCCAAACTCTGTTCTTTGTAAGATCCTTCTGAAACCCAGTCTCCAAAATCTGATCTCTGAACCAGTCCTTCTGCACCCCAGTATCAAACCTCTGCTCTCTGTAACAAGCCTTCTGCACCCCAGTCTCCAAATTCTGCTCTCTGTAACAGTCCTTCTGCACCTCACTCTGCAACACCTGCTCTCTGCAACAGTCCTTATGCACCCCAGTCTTCAACCTTTTCTCTCTGTAACAGTCCTTCTATACACCAGTCTCCAACCTCTGCTCTCTGCAACCGTCCTTCTGCACCCAACTCTCCATCCTCTGCTCTCAGCAACAGTCCTTCTGCACCCCTGTCTCCAAACTGTGCTCTCAGCAACAGTCCTTCTGCACCCCAGTCTCCAAACTGTGCTCTCTGTAAGATCCTTCTGCACACCAGTCTCCAACCTCTGCTCGCTGTAACAGTCTTACTGCAACCAAGTCTCCAACCTCTGCTCTCTGCAAGGATCATTCTGCACCCTGTCTCCGACCTCTGCTCACTGCATCAGTTTTCGTGCACCCAGTCTTCAACATCTGCTCTCTGCAACAGTTTTTCTGTACCTCAGTCTAAAAACTCTGCTCTGCCAAATCCTGCTGCACCCCAGTCTCCAAACTCTGCTTTCTGTAACAGTCCTTCTGTACCTCAGTCTTCAACCTCTGCTTTCTGTAAGAACCTTTTGAAACCCAGTCTGTAAACTCTGCTCATTGTAACAGTGCTTCTGCACCCCAGTCTCCAACATCAGCTCTCTGTAATAGGCCTCTTCACCCCAGTCTCCAACCTCTGCTCTTTTTAGAGGCCTTTTGCACCCCAGTCTCCAACGTCTGCTGTCTTCAAAAGTCCTTCTGCACCCAAGTCTCCAACCTGTGCTCTCGGTAACAGTACTTCTGCTCCCCAGTCTCCAACCTCTACTCTCTGTAACACTACTTCTGTTCTGGAGTCTCCAACATCTGTTTCCAGCAACACTGCTTTTGCACCCCAGTCTCCAAACTCTGCTCTCTGTAACACTCCTACTGTACCGGAGTCTCCAACCTCTGCTCTCTGTAACGGTTCTTATGCACCCTAGTCTCCAACATCTGCTTTCCCTATAAATCCTTCTGCACCCCAGTCTTTAACCTCTGCTCTCTTTAACAATTCTTCTGCACCTCAGTCTCCAACCTCTGCTCTCTGCCCAATTCCTATTGCACCCAGTCCTCAACCTGTGCTCTCTGTAACAGTACTATTGCTCCCCAGTCTCCAAACTCTGTTCTTTGTAACACTCCTTCTGTATCGGAGTCTCCAACATCTGTTCTCAGCAACAGTGCTTTTGCACCCCAGTCTCCAAACTCTGCTCTCTGTAACACTCCTTCTGTACCGGAGTCTCCAACCACTGCTCTCTGTAATGGTTCTTATGCACCCCAGTCTCCAACATCTGCTTTCTCTATAAGTCCTTCTGCACCCCAGTCTTTAACCTCTGCTCTTTTTAACAGTCCTTTTACACCTCAGTCTCCAACCTCTGCTCTCTGCCCAAATCCTATTCCACTCAGTCTCCAACCTGTGCTCTCTGTAACAGTACTATTGCTCCCCAGTCTCCAACCTCTGCTCTCTGTAACACTCCTTCTGTACCGGTGTCTCCAACATCTGTTCTCAGCAACAGTGCTTTTGCAGCCCAGTCTCCAAACTTTGCTCTCTGTAAACACTCTTTCTGTACCAGAGTCTCCAACCTCTGCTCTCTGCAGAATTTCTTCTGCACCCAAGTCTCCAAAACCTTTTCTCTGCAATAGTCCTTCTGCACCCTAGTCTCCAAACTCTGCTCTCCGTAACAGTCCTTCTGTACTTCAGTCTCCAACCTCTGCTCTTTTCCCAATTCCTATTGCACCCAGTCTCCAACCTGTGCTGTCTGTAAAAGTCCTTCTGCACCCCAGTCTCCAACATCTGCTCTCTTTCACGATGCTTCTGCAACCCAGTCTCGAACCTCTGCTCTCTGCAACAATCCTTCTACACCTCAGTCTCCAACCTCTGCTCTCTGCAACGATCCTTCTGCACCCCAGTCTCAAACCTCTCCACTCTTTAACAGTCCTTCTGCACCTCAGTCTCCAATCTTCGATCTCTGACCAGTCTTTTGCACCTTAATTTCCAACCTCTGCTCTCTGCAACAGTCCTTATATACCCAAGTCTCAAAACTCTGCTCTCTGCAGCAGTCCTTCTTCACCCCACTCACCAAACTCTTCTGTCTGTAACAATACTTCTGCACCCCAGTCACCAAACTCTGCTCTCTGTAACAGGCCTTCTTCACCCCCAGTCTCCAACCTTTACTCTCTGTAAGAGTCCTTTTGTACACCAGTCTCCAAACTCTGCTCACTGACACGATCCTCCTAAACCAGTCTCCAAGGTCTACTCTCTGCTACTGTCCTTCTGAACCCCGTCTCCAATCTCTGCTCTCTGTATCAGGCCTTCTGCACCCCAATCTCCAACCTCTGCTCTCGGTAACAGGCCCGCTGCTTTCCAGTCTCCAACCTCTACTCTCTGCAAAGATCCTTCTGCACCCTAGTCTCCAAACTCTGTTCTCTGCAACAGTCCTTCTTCACCCCAGTCCAAACTCTGATCTCTGAAAGATCTTTCTGCACCCCAGTCTCCAAACTCTAATCTCTCTAAAAATCCTTCTGCACAACAGTCTCCAACCTCTACTCTCAGAAACGGTCCTTATGCACCCCAGTCTAAAATTTCTGTTCTCTGCAACAGTTTTTCTACACCACAGTCGGGAACATCTGCTCTGTGTAACAGTCCTTCTGTACTGCAGTCTCCAACCTCTGCTCTCTCTAATGGTCCTTCTGCACCCCAGTCTCCCTCCTCTGCTTTCTGTATCAGTCCTTCAGCACCCTAGTATTCAACTTCTGCTCTCTGTAACTTTTACTTCTGCACCTCAGTCTCAAACTCTGCTCTCTGTTTCAGTCCTTCTGCACCCCAGTTTTTCAAACTCTGCTCTCTCTAACTTTAATTCTACCCCTCAGTCTTCAAAAACTGCTTTCTGCAACAGTCCTTCTGCACCCCAGTCTCCAACATCTGCTCTCTGGAACAGTCCTTCAATACCCCAGTCTCCATTATCTGCTCTCTGCAAGGATCCTTCTGCAAACCAGTCTCCAACGTCTGCTCTCTGCAACAGTCTTTCTGCACCCCAGTCTCCAAACTCTGCTCTTTGGAAGATACTTATGTACACCAGTTTTCAAACTCTGTGCTCTTTAACATTCCTTTTGCACCCCAGTCTCTATTTTCTGCTCTTTTCAATGGTCCCTCTGCTCCCCAGTCTTCAAACTTGTTCTAAACAACAGTTCTTCTATACCACAGTCTTCAACCTCTCTTCTCTGTAAGGATCCTTCTGCACCGAGTCTCCAACCTCTGCTTTGTGTATCAGTCCTTCTGCATCACAGTCTCCAAACTCTGCTCTCTGTAACAGTCCTTCTGCACCTCAGTCTGCAACCTCTGCTCTCTGCAACTATCCTTCTGCACCCCAGTCTTCAACCTCCACTCTCTGTACCCGTCCTTCTGTACTGCACTCTCCAACCTCTGCTCTCTGTAACGGTCCTTCTACACCCCAGTCTCCAAACTCTGTTATGTATCAGTCATTCTGCACCCCAGTCTCCCACCTTGCTCTCTGTAACAGTCCTTCTTCACCTCAGAATCCAACTTCTGTTCTCTGCAACAGTCCTTCAGCGCCCCAACCTCCAACCTCTGCTCTCTGTATAAGTCTTTCTGCACCTCAGTCTGCAACCTCTGCTCTCTGCAATAGTTATTATGCATTCTAGTCTCCAAACTCTGCTCTCTGTAACAGTGCTTTTTCACCTCAGTCTCCAAACTCTGCTCTCTGTAACTTCCTTCTGCAACCAAGTCGTCAAACTCTTCTCTCTGTAACATTCACTTTTCCTCCCAGTCTCCAACCTCTGCTCTCTGTAAGAGTCCTTCTGCTCCCCAGTCTCCAACCTCTGCTCTGTGCAACGATCCTTCTTAAACCCAATCTCCAACATCCACTCTCTGCAACAGTCTTTTTGCACCCCAGTCTCCAACATCTGCTCTCTGCTACAGTCCCTCTGAACCTCAGTCTGAAACCTCTGCTCTCTGCAACTCTCCTTCTGCACCCCAGTCTTCAACCTCCACTCTCTGTACCAGTCCTTCTGTACTGCACTCTCCAACCTCTGCTCTCTGTAACGGTCCTTCTACACCCCAGTCTCCAAACTCTGTTATGTATCAGTCATTCTGCACCCCAGTCTCCCACCTTGCTCTCTGTAACAGTCCTTCTTCACCTCAGAATCCAACTTCTGTTCTCTGCAACAGTCCTTCAGCGCCCCAATCTCCAACCTCTGCTCTCTGTATAAGTCCTTCTGCACCTCAGTCTGCAACCTCTGCTCTCTGCAATAATTATTATGCATTCTAGTCTCCAAACTCTGCTCTCTGTAACAGTGCTTTTTCACCTCAGTCTCCAAACTCTGCTCTCTGTAACTTCCTTCTGCAACCAAGTCGTCAAACTCTTCTCTCTGTAACATTCACTCTTCCTCCCAGTCTCCAACCTCTGCTCTCTGTAAGAGTCCTTCTGCTCCCCAGTCTCCAACCTTTGCTCTGTGCAACGATCCTTCTTAAACCCAATCTCCAACATCCGCTCTCTGCAACAGTCTTTTTGCACCCCAGTCTCCAACATCTGCTCTCTGCTACAGTCCCTCTGAACCTCAGTCTGAAACCTCTGCTCTCTGCAACGATCCTTCTGCACGCCCCTCTCCAAAGTCTGCTGTTCGCAACAGTCCTTCTACACCCCAGTCCCCAACCTCAGTTCTCTGAAAGATCCTCCTGCACCACATTCTCCAACCTCTCTTCTCTGTAACAGTCCTTCTGCACCCCAGTCTCCTCCTCTGCTCTCTGCATGGATGCTTCGGCTTCTCAGTCTCTAAACTCTGCTCTCTGCAATGATCCTTCTGCACCCCAGTATCCAACCTCTACTCTCTGTAAAAGTCCTTCTATACTTCAGTCTCCAACCTCTGCTCTCTGTAACGGTCCTTCTGCACCCGAGTCTCCAAACTCTGCTTTCTGTATCAGTCCTTCTGCCCCCCAGTCTCCAATCTCTGCTCTGTGTAACTGTCCTTCTGCACCTTAGTCTACAACCTCTGCTCTCTGCTTCAATCCTTCTGCACCCCAATCTCCCACCTCTACTCTCTGCAACAGTCCTTCTACACCCCAGTCTAAAACCTCTGCTTTCTGCAACAGTCTTTCTGCACCCCAGTCTCCAAACTCTTCTCTCTGTATCAATCCTTCTGCACCTGATTCTCCAACCTGTGCTCTCTGCAACGGTCCTTATGCACCTCAAAATACAAAATCTACTCTCTGTAACAGTGCTTCTGCACCTCAGTCTCTAACCTAGCTCTCTGTAAAATACTTCTGCTACCCTGTCTTCAAACTCTGCTATTTGTAACAGTCATTCTGCACCAAGGTCTCCAACCTCTGCTCTCTGCAATGATATTTCTGCACCACAATGTCCAAACTCTGCTCGCTGCAACAGTCCTCCAACTTCTGTTCTCTGTAACAATCCTTTTGCACCTCAGTCCCCAAATTCTGCTCTCTGCAATCGTCCTTCTGCACCCAATTTTCTAACCTCTCCTCTCTGTAACAATCGTTTAGCACACCAGTCTTCAACCTATGCTCTCTGCAACGATTCTTTTGCAACCCAGTCTCAAACCTCTGCTCTCTGCAAAAGTCTTTCTACACCCCAGTCTCCAACATCTGCTTTCTGAAACACTCCTTCTTCACCTCAGTCTGAAAACTCTGCTCTCTGCAACTATTCTTCTACACCCCAGTCTCCAAACTCTGCTTTCTGTAACAGTCCTTCTGCATCTCATTCTCCCATCTCTGCTCTCTGTAGCAGTCCTTCTGCACCCCAGTCTTCAATCTCTGCTCTCTGTAATATCTTTCTGCACAACAGTTTCCAAACTATGTTCTCTGTAACATTCTTTCTCCACCCCAGTCTTCAAACTCTGCTCTCTGTAACTGTCCTTCTGCACGCCAGTCTCCAACCTGTGTTCTCTGCAACAGTCCTTCTGCACCCCAGTCTCCAGCCTCTGATCTCTGTAACAGTTTTTCTGAACCTCAGTCTCCAACCTCTGCTCTCTGTATCAGTCCTTCTGCACCCCAGTCTCCAAACTCTACTCGCTGTAAAAGGCCTTCTGCACCCAGTCTTCAAACTCTTCTCTCTCTAACTGGCCTTCTGCATCCCTGTCTCCAAAGTCTTCTCTCTGCAATGATTCTCCTCCAACCCAGTATCCAACCTCTGCTCTGTGCAACAGTTCGTGTGCAACCCAGTCTCCAAACTCTGCTCTCTGTAAGATCTTTCTGCACCCCAGTCTTCAAACTCTGATATCTGTAACAGGCCTTCTGCACCCCAGTCTCCAGCCTCTGCTCTCTGTAAGAATCCTTCTGCACCTTAGTCTACATGATCTGCTCTCTTCAACGGTCCTTCTGCACTGCAGTCTCCAAACTCTGCTCTCTACAACATTCCTTCTGCAGCCCAGTCTTTAACATCTGTTCAATGCAACAATTCTTCTGCACCCCAGTCTCCAACATCTACTCTCTGAAACAGTCCTTCTCCACCCCAGTCTCCAAACTCTGCAATCTTTAACAATCCTTCTGTACTGCAGACTCCAACCTCTGCTCTCTGTAACTGTCCTTCTGCACCCCAGTCTCCAAACTCTGCTTTCTTTATCAGTCCTTCTGCACCCAGTCTCCAACCTCTGCTCTCTCTAACAGTCCTTCTGCATCTCAGTCTCCTACCTATTCTCTCTGCAAAAGTCCTTCAGCACCCCAGTCTCCAACTTCTCGTCCCTGCAACAGTCCATCTACACCCCAGTCTCCAAACTCTGCTATCTGCAACAGTCCTTCTGCACCCCAGTCTCTAAACTATGCTCTCTGTTACAATCCTACTGCATCTCAGTCTCCAACCTCTACTCTCTTAAACAGTCCTTCTCCATCTCAGTCTCCAACGTCTGCTCTCTGTAAGATCCTTCTGCAACCCAGTCCCCAATCTCCGTCCCCTTTATCATTCCTTCTGCACCCCTTATTCAAACTCTCCTCTCCGTAACATGCCTTCTACACCCCAGTCTCCAAAGTCTGTTTTCTATAACAATCTTTCTGCACCCCAGTATCTAAACTCTGCTCTCTACAACGATCCTTAAGCACCCCAGTCTCCACCCTCTGCACTCTGCAACAGCCCTTCTACACCCCAGTCTCCAACATGTGCTCTCTGAAACAGTTTTTCTGCACCTCAGTATTAAAACTCCTTTCTCTGCAACGATCCTTCTGCACCTCTGTCTCCAACCTCTACTCTCTGCAACAGTCTTTCTGCACCTCAGTCTCCAACATCTGCTCTCTGTACCAGTCCTGCTACACCTCGGTCTACAATCTCTGCTATTCATAAGATCGTTCTGCAACCTTGTCTAAAAACTCTGCTCTCTATAAAAGTTTTTCTGCACCCCAGTCTCCAAACTCTGCTCTCTCTAACAGAACTTTTGCACCCCAATCTCCAAACTCTACTCTCTGTAACAGTGTTTTTGCAACTCAGTCTCCAACCTCTGCTCTCTGCAACGGTCCTTCTGCACCTCAGACTCCAGCTCTACTCTCTGTAAAAGTCCTTCTGTACCACATTCTCAAACCTCTGCTGTCTGCAATGATCTTTCTGCACCCAATTTTCCAACGTCTACTCTCTGCAAAACTCTTTCTGCACCCCAGTCTCCAACTTCTGCTCTCTGAAACGACTCTCTGCACGCCAGTCTCCAACGTCTCCGGTCCTCAACAGTCCTTATGCACGCCTGTCTCCAACCTCTGCTTTTTGTCAGTACCTTCTGCACGCTAGTTTAAAAACTTTGCTCTCTGTAACATTCCTACTACACCCCAGGCTTCAACCTAAGCATACTGCACCGGTCCTGCTGCACCCCAGTCTCCAAAATCTGTTCTCTGCAGCAGTCCATCTGCTTCCCAGTCTCCAACCTTTGTTCTCTGTAACGGTCCTTCTGCACTCCAGTCTTAAAACTCTGCTTTCTGTATCAGTTTTTCTGTACCACTGTTTCCAAACTCGGCTCTGTGTAACAGTCCTTCTGCACCTCTTTCTCCAACCTCTGCTTTTTGCAACCTCACTTCTGCACCCCATTCTCTAACCTCTGCTCTCTGCAAAAGTCTTTCTGAAAAACAGTCTCCAAAATCTGCTCTCTTCAACAGTCCTACTGTACCCTAGTATCCAAACTCTGCTCTCTGTAACAGACCTTCTGTACCCCAGTCTCCAACCTCTGCTTTCTGTATCAGTAATTGCACCCCAGTCTCCAACCTTTGCTCTCTGTAACATTATTTCTGCACCTCAGTCTCCAACCTCTGCTCTCTGCGACAGTTCTTTTGCACCCGAGTCTCCAACCTATGCTCTCTTCAAAATTTCTTCTCCACCCCAGTCTCCAACATCTGCACTCTGAAACAGGTCTTCTCCACCCGAGTCTCCAAAATCTGCACTCTGAAACAGTTCTTCTACACCCCAGTCTCCAACCTATGCTTTCTGTATCAGTCCTTCTGCACCAAAGTCTTTAATCTCTTCTCTCTGTTACAGTCCTTCTGTTCCTCAGTCTCCAAAATCATCTCTCTGCAACAGTCCTTCTGCACCCATGTCTCCAACACCTGCTACCTGAAACAGTCCTTCTACACCCCAGTCTCCAAACTCTACTATCTGCAACAGTCTTTCTGCACCCCAGTCTCCAGCCTTTGCTATCTGTAACAATCTTTCTGCACCTCAGTATCCAACCTCTGCTCTCTGCAATGGTCCTTCTACACCTCAGTCTGCAAACTCTACTCTCTGTAACATTCCTTCTGCACCTCAGTCTTCCACCTCTGACCTCTGAAAGATCCTTCTTCAACCCAGTCTCCAAATTCTGCCTTCTGCAAAGATCCTTCTGCACCCCAGTTTCCAAACTCTGCTCTCCGTAACAGTCCTGTTGCACCTCAGTCTTCAAACTCTTCTTTGTGTAAGATGTTTCTGCAACCATGTCTCCAAACTATGCTCCTTGTAACAGTCGTTCTGATCCCCAGTCTCCAAACTCTGCTCTCAGCAACAGTCATTCTAAACCCCAGTCTCCAACCTCTGCTCTCTGCAACAGTTCTTCTGCACCACAGTCTCCAACATCTGTTCTCTGAAACAATCCTTCTTAACCTCAGTTCCCAAACTCTGATCGCTACAATGGTCCTTCTGCAACCCAGTCTCAAACCTTTGCTCTCTGTCAAAATCCTTCTGAACCCCAGTCTTCAACCTCTGCTTTCTGTATCAGTCCTTCTGCACCAAAGTCTTTAATCTCTTCTCTCTGTTACAGTCCTTCTGTTCCTCAGCCTCCAAAATCATTTCTCTGCAACAGTCCTTCTGCACCCAAGTCTCCAACACCTGCTACCTGAAACAGTCCTTCTACACCCCAGTCTCCAAACTCTACTATCTGCAACAGTCTTTCTGGACCCCAGTCTCCAGCCTTTGCTATCTGTAACAATCCTTCTGCACCTCAGTATCCAACCTCTGCTCTCTGCAATGGTCCTTCTACACCTCAGTCTGCAAAATCTACTCTCTGTAACATTTCTTCTGCACCTCAGTCTTCCACCTCTGATCTCTAAAAGATCCTTCTTCAACCCAGTCTCCAAACTCTGCCTTCTGCAAAGATCCTTCTGCACCCCAGTTTCCAAACTCTGCTCTCCGTAACAGTCCTGTTGCACCTCAGTCTTCAAACTCTTCTCTGTGTAAGATGCTTCTGAAACCGTGTCTCCAAACTATGCTCCTTGTAACAGTCCTTCTGATCCCCAGTCTCCAAACTCTGCTCTCAGCAACAGTCCTTCTGCACCCCATTCTCCAACCTCTGCTCTCTGCAACAGTTCTTCTGCACCACAGTCTCCAACATCTGTTCTCTGAAACAATCCTTTTTAACCTCAGTTCCCAAACTCTGATCTCTACAATGGTCCTTCTGCAACCCAGTCTCAAACCTTTGCTCTCTGTCAAAATCCTTCTGAACCCCAGTCTCCAACCTCTGTTCTCTGCAATGATCCTTCTGCACCCAGTCTCATACATCTGCTCACTGCAACAGTCCTTCTTTACCTCAGTTTGAAAATTCTTTTCTCTGCAACAATCCTTGTGCACCCCAGTATCCAAACTCTGCTTTCTGTAACAGTAATTCTGCACCTAAATCTTCAACCTCTGCTCTCTGTAACAGTCCTTCTGCACCCCCATATCCAACTTCTGATCTCTGTAAGACCCTTCAGCAACCCAGTTTCCAAACTCTGCTCTCTGTAACATTCCCTCTGGTCCCCAGTCTCCAAATTCTGCTGTCTGTAACAGTCCTTCTGTCCGGCAGTCTCCAACCTCTGCTCTCTGTAACAATCCTTCTGTACCACAGTCTCCAAACTCTACTGTCTGCAACGGTCCTTCTGCACCCCATTCTCCAACCTCTGATGTCTGCAAGAGTCCTTCAGCACTGCAGTCTCCAACCTCTGCTCTCTGCAACAATCCTTCTGCACCACAGTCTCCAACTTCTGCTCTCTGCAATAGTTCTTCTGCACCCCAGTCTCCAACATCTACTCTCTGAAAGAGTCCTTCTCCACCCCAGTCTCAAACCTCTGCTCACTGTAACAGTCTTTCTGTACTGCAATCTCCAACCTTTGCTCTCTATAATTGTCCTTATGCCCCCCAGTCTCCAACTTCTGCTTTCTGTATCAGTCCTTCTGCACCCAAGTCTCCTACCTCTGCTCTCTGGAACAGTCCTTCTGCACCGCTGTCTCAAATTCAGGTCTCTGCAACAGTCCTTCTTCACCTCAGTTCCCAAACTCTGATGTCTGCAATGGTCCTTTTTAAAACCTGTCTCCAACATCTGCTCTCTGTAAAAATTCTACTGCACCCCAGTCTCCAATATTTGCTCTCTACAATGATCCATCTGCACCCCAATCTTTAACATCTATTCTCTGCAAAAATCCTTCTGCACCTCAGTCTGAAAACTCTGCTCTCTGTAACGATCCTTGTGCATCCCAGTCTCTAAATTCTGCTTTCTGTAACAGTCTTTCTGCACCTCAGTCATCAATCTCTGCTCTCTGTAACAGTCCATCTGCACCCCAGTCTCCAACCTCTTCTCTCTGTAAAAATCCTTCTGCACCCCAGTCTCCAACCTCTGCTCTCTGCAACAATTTTTTTACACCCCAGTCTCGAAACTCTGCTCTTTGAAAAAGGCCTTCTGCATCCCAGTCTCCGAAATCTGCTCTCTGCAACAGTCCTTTTGCACCTCAGTCTGAAAACTCTGCGCTCTACAATGATCCTTGTGCACCCTAGTCTCCTAACTCTACTCTCTATAACAGTCCTTCTCCACTTCAGTCTCCAACCTCTGCTCTCTGCAACAGTCCTGTGGAACCTTAATCTCCAAATGCTACTCTCTGCAACAGTCATTCTCCACCCCAGTCTCCAACATCCTTCTGAACTCCAGTCTCCAATCTCTGCTTTCTGTATCAATACTTTTGCACTCAAGTCTCTAACCACTGCTCTCTATAACAGTTTTTCTGCAACTCTGTCTTCAAATTCTGCTATCAGCAACAGTCCTTCTCCACCCCATTCTCTAAAGTCTTCTCTCTGCAACAGTTCTTCTGCACCCCAGTCTCCAACCCCTACTCTCTGCAACAGTCCTTCTGCACCCCAGTCTCCAACCTTCTCTAGGCAACAGTCCTTCTGCACCACAGTGTTTAACATCTGATCTCTGCAACAGTGCTTCTCCACCCCAGTCTTCAAACTCTACTCTCTGTAAAAGTCTTTCTGTACTCCAGTTTCCAAACTCTTCTCTCTGTAACTGTCCTTGTCTTTCTGTACTCCAGTTTCCAAACTCTTCTCTCTGTAACTGTCCTTTTGCACACCAGTCTCCAACCCCTGCTTTCTGTATCAGTCCTTCTGCACTTACTTCTCCAACGTCTGCTCTCTGTACAGTCCTGCTGCTCTTCAGTCTCCAAATTCTGCTCTCTGCAACAGTCCTTCAGCACCCCAGTCTCCAACCGCTGCTATCTGCAACAGTACTTCTACACCCAAGTTTCCAACCTCTGCACTTCACAACAGACCTTCTACACCTCAGTCTCCAACCTCTGCTCTCTGCAATGGTCTTTCTACACCTCAGTCTTCAACATATACTCTCTGTAACAGTTCTTCTGCACCTCAGTCTTCAAACTCTGCTCTCTGTATGATCCTTTTGAAAAGAAGTCTCCAAACTCTGTTTTCTGTAACAGTCTTTCTGCACCCAAGTCTCCAAACTCTGCTCTCTTTAACAGGCCTTCTGCACACCAGTCTCCATCCACTACTCTCTGTAACAGTCCTTCTGCACCCAAGTTTTTGAACTCTGTTCTCTTTAACAGTTCTTCTGCACCACAGTCTCTAACCTCTGTTCTCTGTAACAGTCCTTCTGCATGTCAGTCTCCAAACTCTGCTCTCTGTAAGATCCTTCTGCACCCCAGTCTCCAAAATCTGCTCTCAGTATAAGTCCTGCACCCCTGTCTCCAAACACTGCTCTTTTTAACAGTTTTTCTGCACATCAGTCTTCAATAACTGCTCTCTGAAACAGTCTTTCTGCACCCCAGTCTCTAAACTCTTCTCTCTAGAACACTCCTTGTATACCCCAGTCTCTATAATCTACTCTCTGCAACGATTGTCCTGCACCCCAGTCTCCAATGTCTGCTCTCTGCAAAAATCTTTCTGCACCCCAATCTCCAAACTTTCCTCTGTGTAAGATTCTTCCGAATCCCAGTTTACAAACTCTGTTCTATAACATTTCGTTGGCACCCCAGTCTCCAAAGTTTGCTCTCTGCAATGGTTTCTCTGCACCCCAGTCTCGAACCTTGTTGTCTACAACAGTTCTTCTGTACCGCAGTCTTCAAACTCTGTTCTCTGTAAGGGTCCTTCTGCACTCAAGTCTCCAACCTCTGCTCTCTGTAACAGTCTTTCTGCCCTTCACTCTGCTCTCTGCAGCAGTCCTTCTGCACGCCAGTCTTCAACCTCTGCTCTCTGCAACAGTCATTCCTCACCCCAGTTTCTAAAATCTGCTCTCTGAAACAGTATTTTCCACCGAAGTCTCCAACGTCTGCTCTCTGTAACAGTCCTTCTGCGCCTCAGACTCCAACCTCTGCTCTGTGCAACTGTCCTTCTGCATCTCAGGGTCCAAACTCTGCTCTCTGTGAGATCTTTATGAAACCCAGTCTCCAACCTATGCTTTCTGTAATGGTCCTTCTGCACCAGAGTCTCCAACCTCTGTTCTCTACAACACTTATTCTGCACCCCAGTCTCCAACCTCTGCTCTCTGTAACAGTCCTTCTGTAAATCAGTCTCCAAACTCTGTTCTCATTAAGGGTCCATGTTCAAACAATCTCCAAACTCTGCTTTCTGTATCAGTCATTCTGAACCCCAGTCTCCAAACTCAGCTTTCTGTATCCGTCGTTCTGCACGCCAGGCTTCAACCTCTGCTCTCTGTAACAGTCTCTCTGCACCCCAGTCTCCAACCTCTGCTCTCTGCAACAGTCCTCTGCACCCCAGTCTAAAAACACTGCACTCTGCAACAGTCCTTCTGTACCCCAGTCTCCAACCTCTGCTCCCTGTAGAATCCTTCTGCACATCAGTCTCCAACCTCTGCTTTTTGTAAGAGGCCTTCTGCACCCAAGTCTCTAACCTCTGCTCTCAGTTTCAGTCCTGCACCCCAGTCTCCAAACACTGCTCTCTGTAACAGTTTTTCTGCACCACAGTCTTCAACAACTGCTCTCTGCAACAGTCCTTCCGCACCCCAGTCTCCAACCTCTGTTCTCTAGAACACTCCTTCATACTCCATAATCTACTCTCTGCAACGATCCTTCTGCACCCCAGCCTCCAAACTTCCCTCTCTGTAAGATCCTTACACCCCAGGTTCCAAAATCTTCTCTCTACAACCGTCCTTCTACACCTCTGTCTCTAAACTCTACTCTCTGAAACTGTCCTTCTGTACCTCAGTCTCCAACCGCTGCTCTCTGTAAGAGTCCTTCTGCATTCTAGCCTCAAACATCTCCTCTCTGCAACTGTCTTTCTGCAACCCAGTCTTTAATGTCTTCACTCTCAACAGTCTTTCTGCACCTCAGTCTGAAAACTCTGCTCTCTGCAAGTATCCTTCTTCACCCAGTCTCCAACCTCTGCTCTCTGTAACAGTCCTACTGCACCTTAGTCTCCAAACTTTGCTCTATATAAGATCCTTCTGCAACTCAGTATTTAAATTCTGGCCTCTTTAAATATCCTCTTGCTTCCCAGTCTCCAAACTCTGCTCTCTGTAACTGTCCTTCTGTACCTCACTCTGCAACCTCTGCTCTCTGCAACAGTCCTTCTGCACCCCAGTCTTCAACCTCTGCTCTCTGCAACAGTCCTTCCTCACCCCAGTCTCTGAAATCTGCTCTCTTTAACAGTACTTTTCCACTGAAGTCTCCAACTTCTGTTCTCTGTGAGAGTCCTTCTGCACCTCAGACTCCAACCTCTTCTCTCTGCAACAGTCCTTCTGTGCCCCAGTCTCCAACCTCTGCTCTCTGCAACAGTCCTTCTGGACCTCAGTGTCCAAACTCTGCTCTCTGTAAGGTCCTTCTGAAACACAGTCTACAACCTATGTTTTCTGCAATGGTCCTTCAGCACCAAACTATCCAAACTCTGTTTTCTAAAACATTTATTCTGCACCCCAGTCTCCAAACTCTACTCTCTGTAACAGTCTTTCTGTACCGCAGTCTCCATAATCTACTCTGTGCAACGATCTTTCTGAACCCCAGTCTCCAAATTCTGCTCTCTGCAAAATTCCTTCTGCACCCCAGTCGCCAAACTTTCCTCTCTATAACATTCGTTCTACACCCCAGTATCCACGTTTGCTCTCTGCAATGGTCTCTCTGCAGCCCAGTCTCCAACATTGTTCTCTACAACAGTTCTTCTGTACCGCAGTCTTAAAACTCTGTTCTCCATAATGGTCTTTCTGCACCCCACTCTCCAACCTCTGCTTTCTGTATCAGTCTTTCTTGACCACAGTCTCCAAAATCTGCTCTCTGTAACAGTCCTTCTGTACCTCACTCTGAAACCTCTGCTCTCTGCAACAGTCATTCTGCAACCCTGTCGTCAACCTCTTCTCTCTGCAACAGTCCTTCCTGACCCCAGTCTCCAAAATATGCTCTCTGTAACAGTCTTTTTCCACCGCAGTCTTCAACCTCTGCTCTCTGTAACAGTCCTTCTATACTGCAGTCTTCAGCCTCTGCTCTCTGTAATGGTCCTTCTGCACCCCAGTCTCCAAACTCTGCTTTGTTTATCAGTCCTTCTGCACCCCGGTCTCTAAACTCTGCTCTCTGAAACAGTCCTTCTGCACCTCAGACTTCAAACTCTGCTCTCTGTAACAGTCTTTCTGTACCTCAGACTCCAAGCTCTCTTCTTCAGAACAGTCCTTCTATACTTCAGTCTCCATAATCTGCTCTCTACAACGATCCTTCTGCACTCCAGTCTCCAACGTCTATTCTGCAACAGTCTTTCTGTAACCCAGTCTTCAAATTCTGCTCTCTGTAAGATCATTGTGTACCCCAGTTTCCAAGACCTGCTCTCTGTAACATTCCTTCTGCACCCCTGTCTCCAACCTCTGCTCCCTGCAATGGTCCCTCTGCACCCCAGTCTTCAACCTTGTTCTCAAAAACACTTCTTCAGTACCGCAGTCTTCAACCGTTGTTCTCTGTAAGGGTCCTTTTTCACCCCAGTCTCCAACCTCTGCTTTCTGTATCACTCCTTCTGCACCCCAGTCTCCAAACTCTGCTCTTTGAAACAGTCCTTCTACACCCCTGTCCAAATGCAGAAGAATGAGACCTGAACTATTTCTCACCCTGCAATAAATCAACTCAAAATGCATTAAAGACTCAGGCACTAGACCACAAATTATGCAGTTTTTTTCAAAAAAAAAAAAACAAAGTCAATACTCCAACCTACAGGCAGAGGTAATAACTTTCTCAATAGGATTCCAAATCTCAGGAGATAATACCAAAAGTTAGCTAATAGGATGGCATCAAATTAAGAAGGTTCTGCACAGCAAAGGAGTCAATTAAAATATGAAGAAAGAACCTACGGAAAGGAGAAAATCTTTATGAGGTGCTCTTCTAAAAGAGGATGAATATTTAGAATATTAATAAAGAACTCAAAAAACTGAACATCAAACCCCCAATTATTAAATAACCCAATTATCAAATAACCTGAATACCAAATGGGAAACTAAATGAACTAAACAGACACGTCTTAGAAGAAAATATGTGAGTGGCCAACAAATATATGAAAATACTTGCAAGTCAAGACTACCCTGAGATTTCATCTCACTTCAGTGACAAAGGCAACCACCAAGAATACAAACAGAATCCAGTGTGACAAGGAGAGAATTGGAGAGAAAGGAGCACTCTCACCCTGTTGGTGGGCATGTAAATAAGCACAACCACCACGGAAATCGGGATGGAGGCTCCTCAGAAGTAGCCATGGACCACCCTGCGACCCAGCTCTACCTCTGCTTGGTATTTAACACAGCGGATGGAAGTCATCATACTATAATGACACATACATGCCCATGAACCAGCCGAGGTGACATCAGTGGACGAATGGATAAAGAATATCTGGTATATGCACACTGGAATTTCATTCAGCCATAAAGAAGAACGAAATTATGTCATGCTGAAAGATGGTTGGATCTTCAGAACATTAAGGGAAATAAGCAACTCAAAAAGTTAAGGGCCGTATGTTTTTCCTCTGTTAAAGCTAGAGGGGGAAGAGGAAGGAAAGTTGGGAAGGGAGTCTCATCATGAAAGTTGAAGGACGAAATGAAACCAGGGCAGGAGGTGAGGAAAAGAGAAATATTGGAATGATATTGGCCAAAGTTCACGGTTATTTTGTGTGCATGTTCAAATATGTGTCAGAAGATCCCACCATTATGGACCACTACAATGCACCAATGAAGTGTGAAAAGAAGAGTTTCACATTACATGGAACAGGCACTATTCTAGGAGGATGCCCAATTTTTGCCATCTATAAATACCACGATAATTTACCACTGTCTAAAATCTCTACAGATTTAAATGTTCTGATCACTGCTCCACCACATGGCCTCTTCTACTTCAGGGTCCCCTTATTCTCACTGAAATCAGGGAGCCCGTTTCAACGATGCCATCTGTTAATGTCTTTCCAGGCTGCTGAGGACAGCGGCTGCGGGTTTCACAAGAATCTGGTGCTGCCTTCTGAACGCATGTCCACAAGGCCTTGGCGAAGGCTGGTGCTCCAGGCCCTCCTCCAGATCCAGCTTTGAGGCCAGGGAAGGGGTCACATAACACGCCATCCAACACCTTATTTATTTCTGATCACCATCCTCTCCATTATTCCAGGATCATATTGGTCATTGAACTTAAGCAAACACTGAGTCCAGATTTCAGTACATCAACCAAAGAGAGTCTAATAGCCACTCTCCGTGGCTCAGGAAAATCTTTGGCCCTAACATTTCTGGTGATTACATCCCTGTGACTGCATTCAAGATGATCCAGCAATATGTCCTGACTTCTTTGGTCTAGAAGACTCAAACAAATTCTCTTATATATTCTGAAGGCTCCTATTAACAAAATACAGTAAAATATTTACCTTTTATTTTGGTGTGACCCTTATACTCTCCTGGGCTATATTTTATACTCTTACCTGAGGCGTTCTAGGATCAGACCCCAATTAAGAGTCTGATGACAATGTGGGATGATGGATGAGCATCTTAAAGACAATTGGGCTGGGGATGTCGCTCAAGCAGTAGTGCGCTTGCCTGGCACGCATACGGCCCTGGTTCGATCCTCAGCACCACATACCAACTAAGATGTTGTGTCCGCCGAGAACTAGATAATGAATATTAAAAATTCTCTCTCTCTCTCTCTTTTTCTCCCCTCTCCTCTCCTCTCCTCTCTCACTCTCTCTTAAAAAAAAAGACAACTGCCCACGTAGAGTCACCATTGGGTCTTCAATTTAGGGAAAGTTAGTCTCCTCGGGGGAGGAGGGCATGCTTCTGACAGCAAACAGGGAGATTTCAGGGTTCAAGGCTCTGATATTTGTCTAATTCCACTGGTATTTTGCCATTCTAATTAACAGGGTCTCAATCATTCCCCCATTAATGTTCTAATTGACATAAGAGAGACCTGGAGAAATTGTGGATTTATAATTTTCTTTGTAATTCTGCAATTTGGAGAATTTGTTGTTTTATTCTGATATTAACCTTTATCACTTTCCTGAGAGAACATATTTCTCATGATCTGAACCTGACTTGAAGGAGGAATATAATGCTTGAACCTATCATTTTCTTTTTAAGTCTCCCACTCCTGTCAGTAACAGCAGTCTGTAGTCAAGTTGTAATGTTCATTCTCACCCTGAAGGTCGATGGTGTTATTTCAAAGCTCAGTTTTCCATAGACATTTGATTTCAGGCCACGATAACTTAAAGTGTCTGTTGGGTCATTGCACACCAGGAATTATCAGGTCTCCTTTTCCATAAGCTCTGACATCATCAACATATTCAATTCCCTCAGGTCAGACATCCAAACTACCTCCTCAGATCTGTTATCTAGAACCATCTCTGATGTAAACAACTATTGTGGTCAGTGTGACCATGGTCAGGTAGAGATGAAGAATGATTCTTGATGTCTTAAGGTAGAGGAAGGTGACACAGAAAAAAGTTATAAAATGGTTGGGAAATCTAGAAGAAAAAGAAAAATAGGGCAGGTGACACAACCCCATATATGGAAACCCTAACTTCCCTGGAAGGAGACGCTCATTCCACGCTACTGTTACCAACATTCAGGAACAGCTGTCTAGGAGCCTGCACCCACAGCTCCTGGCACCAAGGAGATTAGTTCCTGCCTCTACAGGGCTGTTTGCTGCTGCTGCTATGAGATCCAAAAGACCCGCTTTCTTCCTTTCCTTTCTTCCTCTATGCCTAGTGTTTGGCTGATCTTGACAGAACCTCCTAAATGGAGTCCAGCAGGAAGGGATGGGTGGGAAAAGAGGTTTTCGTACTTTCTGTTCCTCTGGTGTTGGGAGATCACAGAAGGACAAAGATGGTGCTGGACACCCACACAAGGTGTCCGACACACTTGAACCTGAAAGTGGGAAAAGGGTGTTTGTGAAAAGAGAGGAGAGAAAGGATTCTCAGAGATTTTAAAAGCGGGATTTGAAGTTGAAGCTCCAGATACAGACTCTATAACCAGGTGCCTACAAGTCCCTGGGAGGTATCTTCTTCAGATGACTGTATAATCCAGTTTGAAGATTGGTCTAGACTTTGATCCTGCAAAGGGATGCACACCCTCCAGCCAGCTTCCTCAGAGCACTCTGGACCTCGTTGCTTCTCAGGCTGTGAATGATGGGGCTAAACAGGGGGCTCACCACACAGAAGAGCACAGAGGACCAGGGTGTCCGTGTCCAGCCTTCTCTGGGCCTGTCATAGTGGAAGGTGGCTGTTCAATAGAAGACCACCATGACAGTGAGGGGGGACGCACAGGTGGAGAAGGCATTCCTCCTGCCCTGGGCAGAGGGAATCCCCAGGATGGCCGCCATGATGAGTGCGTAGGAGCCTGCAGTGAAGAGGCAGTCGCTCAGGCCCATGGTGTCACTGACAATGTGGAGTGCAGACTCGTTGACAGAGGTGTCTGAGCAAGAGAGCTTCAGGAGCAATGGGGTGTCACAGAGAAAGTGGCTGAACTTCTGGGGCCCACACAGAGTGAGTGTGATGGCCAGCACCGTGTGTGTGACCAAATTCACCAGCCCACACAGCCAGGATCCAGTCACCAGGCCAACACAGACCTTCACACTCATATTGACTGGGTACTGAGGAGGACGACAGGGTACTGAAAAGGACGCCTTCTGTGCCAGCACTTGTAACCAAAAAGAAGATTTGGGAAACGCAGCCCTCATAAGAAATTGCCTTTTCTCCCAAAAGAAGTTCACCAGCAGTACTGGGAGGGTGGTGGATGTGTAGCAGACGTCAAGAGGCTCAAATTGCTGAGGAAAAAGTACATTGGAGTGTGGAGTGCAATACTGACCCTGGTGGCCACTATTATGAGCATGTTCCCCAGGAGAGTGGTCAGGTAAATTACCAGAAAGAGCAGAAAGAACCAGCCCTGTAGGTTGGAGTGGTTGGAAAATCCCAAGAAGATAAATTCAGTGACAAATGATTGATTGCTCATTTCCAATGTTGTCATAGCTACAAAACAGAGAAAAAGAGACCATGATGAAAATGGACTGAGAGCACCCCAAACAGGCTTGTTAATCTGCAGCAGCATGGGCAAATAATATCAAATGAAAAGCAGCCTGGAGACTGATAACCTGTGGGACTTGTCTCAGGGAACCATACCATGGAGCCGCACACATTTACAGGGGTGATGGTTGGTGGGAGTAACCAGAGAATTGCTAGAAGCCAACAGAAAGCCATTTGACCTCATCATAGTGTGAAGTCATCTCACTGTCTCAGTAATCTCTGTCTCCTGTTGTTCTTTTATGTAAACATAGGATTTTTGGAGAAGTTCATTTTCATTGCAACTGTTAAGAAAAACATTTACAAAGCAGAGACATCAACTGCAGAAGCAGTCAGTGTTGCCTTCAGTGTTTTCCAATGTAGAGTTTTTCTCATTTTTACATCAATCTTGATCTCTGTATTCAGAAAGGCAGAAGTTAACTATTCCTGAACAATGCTGAAATTATCAGGGCCAGAGATAAATAGAGGAAAGAAGTTGATGAAGTGGGGTTGGACTGGCTATCTTAAGTATACAGGCAAGATCAGTAGAGTAGAAGGAGAATGAGAGGGCGGAGAGGTTTGGGAAGGAAGGAAATGTAAAAGGTCTTTACGCAGATCATGTTATGTGCACATGGAAGTCTACCACAGGGGACTGCACCTGTATGTATATGTAGAAAGCACCAGTCAGAAATTAACAGATAAATGACCCAAAGAAAGATCAGTAGAGAAATGAGAATGGGGGCGGGAAGGGGAGGAAGATGGGGGGTGGGGACTGAATGGAGTAAATCAGATTCCATGCACATAGGATCTTTTCCAAATCAACCCAAATTCTATGTATAACTATTGTGCTCTAATAAAAAATTTAAGAAGATGACGTGATCCTATCAGCAAAGAGTAAGATTTGAATTCTTCTTGACCTATTTGTATACCTTTAATTTTTTTCTTTTGTCCAATGGCTCTGGCAATTTCAAGGATGAAGTTGAATAGAAGTGGTGAAAGAGGGGGCACCCTGTATGCTTCAAGTTTTTAGAGTGAATGCTTTCAACCTTTCTCCACTTAGAATGATGCTGCCTTGGGTTTAGCATAGATAGCTTTCACAATGCTTTTACAAAGTTCCTTCTGTCCCTAGTGTTTCTACTGTTTTGACAGGTAGGGGTGCCATATTTTGTTAAATGCTTTTTCTGCATCTATTGAGATGATCAATAAACTTACATCATTCTTAAATAAAGTTTATCTCTACCCTTTGGCTAAATATTCAGATCATCTCCAGTCCTATAAATATTTTAATGAACATTTTCCTACATAAACATATGTGACCATTTCAAATTATCTCTTCAGAATAAAATTTAAATCTGACATAAAAGAATTTGTTGTACAGTTTCTAATTAAAACTAGCTTATGGGATAAATTATATTAAGTGAAATAAGCCAGACACATAAAGAGAAATAGCTGTTTTTCACTTCTTTGTGGAAGCTAAAATGTTGATCTCAGAGAAGTAGGGAGTAGAGCGGTGGTTATTGGATCCTGGGAGAGAATCACAAAAATCATTGTGAGTCTTATTTCTCAAAGACACATGTGAAGGACTGCCTGAAATATGCCCTCTGAGTGTGGTCTTTAAAAAAAATAAGAGTGGACTTCTAACAGGGTTCTCAGAAAATCTCTCTTCTCTCCTCATTGGGCAGCAGGAGGTCCATAGGTCTGGCTGCCTAGGAGCTAGCTGTGGTGTGCAAATGGGCAGGACCAGGACAGCTGGAGAATCACAATAATCACTAGTAGACCGCATTCTAGGTGAGGGCAGGCTGGTAACAGGCCATCCGGAAGGAAATGGCTTGAGCTCTGAAAATGACACAATCTGTGAATTTAAAAAACGGTTGTGGGTCCAATCCACTCATAACACCTACTCCCTGGGTCAGTCCACGGTTGCCACAGTTACCACAGGCCTGACCAGAACAACCCAAAGTGGGAGATGCACTCTGGCCTCCTGGCTTGAAGGTTTGGTCTGGGGCCAGCTGACCCATTGCTGCCGGCCTGAGATGATTTGGGACACCACGTTGAAGGGAACAAGGGGGTAAGCGTCCCTAGCTCATGGCAGCCAGAAGGTTTGGTCGGGGGCGGGGACTGGAGGTGACAGTTTGCAGGAAACAAGATGTGATTTCCCAGGGCATGTCTCAGGCCTCACTCCACCTTACCACACTCATCTCAGTGCAGTGGGCCTTTCAGATAATTAACCCAAAAAATGGATGGATCAACAGATTAGGTCACAAGTCTCACAGTCTAATTATTTCACCTCTGAACACTGCTACTGTTGCTGACCCTGAGCTTTTGGTGGGGGTATACATTATTTCTAAGCCATAATAGTCCCTACAGTCCATGTGCTTTTGTTAGAATACCTTCATGTAGTCTGGGAGAGTAATCAGGTGCCAAAACAAGATTAAAAGGAAATATATGGTAACTGAAGATGTGACATTTGGAGCTTGGGGAAAAGTTCTGAAGAGGAGCCCTGGGTGGAGCACTTTAAAGTCCTTGTGACGAGGACACATGAGGGCACCTGGTCTGTGGGGTAGCTGAGTGGCAGTGTGATCACTCATTAAAACATAAAAAATATGAGAAGGATCGTGTCTGGGGAGAGAAAAAAAGGAAAGGAGGTTGGGCCTGGAGTCTGGGTACCTTGGGGGTCTCCCCGAGGAGATTCCAGGACGCAGTGGGACAGGTTCCCATGAGATAGGCCTGGGACTCATGGCTTAGAGTGACTGTGGAAGTCACAGGTGCTCATAAAGCCAAAAGAGAGCAGGGTGAGGAGAGAGGGCCTGATGGGCTGTGCAGAAATAAAGGTGTCCAGAAGCAGGCTCACCAGCTATCAACAATGATTCTGCACAAGAGTGTCAAAGCTCTGCTCTCTGCACCAGGCCGTCTGCATCCCAGTCTAAAACCTCTGCTCCCTATAACAGTTTTTCTGCACCCCAGTCTCCAACCTCTGCTCCCTGCAACAATGTTCTCCACCCCAGTCTCCAACTTCTAGTCTCTGAAACACTCTTTCTGCACCCCAGTCTCGAACATTTGCTCTCTGCAACAGTCCTTCTGCACCTCAGTCTGAAAACTCTGCTCTCTGCAACAATCATTCTGCACCTCAGTCTCCAACCTCTGCTCTCTGTAACAGTCCTTCTGCACCTCAGTCTCCAAACTCTGCTCTCTATAATATCCTTCTGCACACCAGTCTCCAAACTGTGATATCTGTAATAGGCCTTCTGCACCCCAATCTCTAACCTCTGCTCCCTGCAAGAATCTTTCTGCACTCCAGTCTCCAAGTTGTGCTCTCTGAAAGAGTCCTTCTGCACCCCACTCTCGAACATCTGCTCTCTGCAACAGTCCTTCTGCACCGACGTCTGAAAACTCTACTCTTTGCAACAATCATTTTGCAACACAGTCTCCAAACTCTGCTCGCTGTAACAGTCCTTCTAAGCCTCAGTCTAAAACCTATGCTCTCTGTAACAGTCCTTCTGAACCTCAGTCTCCAAAATCTGCTCTCAACAAAAGTCCTTCTGCACCTCAGTCTCCAACCTCTGTTCTGTGCAAAAGTCCTTCTACACACCAGTCTCCAACATCTGCTCTCTGCAATGATCCTTCTGCATCCCAGTTTCCAACGTCTGCTCTCTGCAACAGTCCTTCAACACAACAGTCTCCAAATTGTGCTCTCTGCTACAGTCCAACTGAACCCCAGTCTCCAAACTCTGCTCTCTTCAACATTTCTTCTGCACCCCAGTCTCCAACCTGTGCTCTCTATAGCTATTTTACTCCACCCCGGTCTCCACACTCTGCTATCTGTAGTGATCCTTCTGCACCTCAGTCTCCAACCTCTGCTCTCTGCAACGATCCTTCTGCACCCCCGTCTCCAACGTCTGATCTCTGCAACAGTCCTTCTGACCCCAGTCTCCAGCCTCTGCTCTCTGTAACATCGTTCTGCACCCCAGTTTTCAAACTCTGATCTAGGTGACATTTCTTCTGCACCCCACTCTTCACCCTCTGCTCTTTGTAACAGTACTTCTGTACCGCAGTCTCCATTCTCTGCTCACTGCAACATTTCTTCTGCACCCCAGTCTCCAAACTGTGCTCTCTGTAACTGTCTTTCTGACCCTAGTCTCCAACCACTGCTCTCTGTAAAGGTCCTTCTGCAACTCAGTTTCCAAACTTTGCTCTCTGCAACGATCCTTGTGCACCACAGTTTCCAACCTCTGCACTCTGTAACAGTCCTTCTACACCTAGTCTCCAAACTCTTCTCTCTGTACCAATCCTGCTGCACCTCAGTCTCCAACCTCTGCTCACTGTAACAGTCCTTCTGCACCTAAGTCTCCAAAGTCTGCTGTCTGTAACAGGCTTACTACACCCCAGTCTCCAACCTCTGCTTTCTGTAACAGTTCTTCTGCAAGCCAATCTCGAATCTCTGCTCTCTGTAACAGTCTTTCTGCACACCAGTCTCCAATGTCTTTTCTCTGCAACGATCCTTCTTAACCTCAGTGTCAAACCTCTGCTCTCTGCAACAGTCCTTATGCACTGCAGTCTCCAGATTCTGCTCTCTGTAAGATCCTTTTGCATCCCTTTCTCCAACACTTCCTCTCTGTGAAAGTCCTTCTGCACCCCAGTATCGAACTTCTGCTCTCTCTAAAAGTCTTTCTGCACCTCACTCTCCAAACTTTGTTCTCTGTAATAGTCCTTCTGTACCGCTGTCTCCAACCTCTGCTCTCTGTATCAATCCTTCTGCACCTCAGTCTCCAACCTCTGGTCTCTATAACAGTCCTTCTGCACCCTAGTCTCCAACATCTGCTCTCTACTATGGTCCTTCCTCACCAAAGTCTCCAAACTCTGCTTTTTCTAACAGTCCTTCTATAACGCAGTCTCCAACCACTTCTTTCTATGACGGTCCTTCTGCACCGCAATTGCCAACCTCTGCTTTCTGTAACAGTCCTTCTTCACCTCAGATTCCATCCTCTGCTCTCTTTAACAGTCCTTATAGGCCTCAGTCTGAAACCTCTGCTTTCTGCAACAATCCTTCTGCACCCCAGTCTCCAAACTCTACTCTCTGTAACAGGCCTTCTGCACCTCAGTCTTTAACCTCTTCTCTCTGCAACGATTTTTCTGAACCTCACTCTACAACCTCTGCTCTCTGCAACAGTACTTCTAAACCGCAGTCTCCAACCTCTGCTCTCTGCAATGATCCTTGTGCATTCCAGTCTCCAACAACTGCTCTCTAATCAGTCCTTCTGCACCCCAGTCTCCAACCTCTGCTCTCGGCTACAGTACTTAGCACCCCAGTCTCGAACCTCTGCTCTCTGCAACATTTCTTCTGAACCCAATTCTCCAACCTGTGCTCTCTGTAACTGTCCTGCTGCACCCAGGTCTCCAAACTCTGCTCTCTGCAACGATCCTTCTGCACCCCAGTCTCCATCCTCTGCTCTCTGTAAGAATCCTTTTGCATCCGAGTCTTTAACCTCTCCTCTAAGTAAACGTCATTCTGCACTTAAGTCTACAAGTTTTGCAATCTGTAACAGTCCTTCTACACCCCAGTCTCAAACCTCTGCACTCAGAAATGATCTTCTGCACCTCAGGCTCCAACCTCTGCTCTCTTTAATAGTCCTTCTGCACCTCAGTCTCCAACCTCTTCTCTCTGTAAGATCCTTCTGCAACCCATTCTCCAAATGCTTCTCTCTGTAACAGTCTTCTGCAACCCAGTCTCCAAACTCTGCTCTCTGTAACAGGCCTTCTGCACCTCAGTCTTCAACCTCTTCTCTCTGTAACAGGACTACTGCACCCCAGTCTCCACCCTCTACTCTCTGTAAAAGTCCTTCTGCACCTCAGTCTTCAACCTATGCTCTCTGTAAGATCCTTCTGCAACCCATTATCCAAACGCTTCTCTCTGTAACAGGCCTTCTGCACCCCAGTCTTCAAACTCTGCTCTCTGTAACAGGACTTCTGCACCCCAGTCTCCAAACTGTTCTCTCTGCAATGATCCTTCTGCACACCAGTCTCCAAACTCTGCTCTCTGTATCAGTCCTTCTCTACCCAAGGATCCAACATCTGCTCTCTGAAACAGTCCTTTTGCACCTCAGTCTGAAAACTCGGCTCTCTGCAAAAATCCTATGCACCTGAGTTTCCAAACTTTGCTCTTTGTAACAGTCCTTCTGGATATCAATCTACAAAATGCTCTCTGTAAGATCCTTCTGCAACCCAGTCTCGAAATTGTGGTATCTTTAACAGTCCTTCTGTACCCCAGTCTCCAAACTCTGCTCTCTGTAACAGGCCTTCTGCACCCCAGTCTCCAACCTCTTCTCTCTTCAACGATCCTTCTTGACCTCAGTCTTCAACCTCTGCTTCTGCAACCCAGTCTCCAACCTCTGCTCTCTGTAACAATCCTTCTGTATCTCACTCTTCAACCTCTGCTCTATGCAACGGTTCTTCTGCACACCAGTCTTCACACTCTGTTCTCTGCAACAGTCCTTCTGCACCCCAGTCTCCAAACTCTGCTCCCTGCTAAAGTACTTCTGCACCCCAGTCTCCAACAACTGCTCTGTGTATCAGTCATTTTACACCCCAGTAACCAAAATCTGATTTGTGTAACGATCCTTTTGCACCTTAGTTTCCAACCTCTGCTCTCTGAAAAGATCATTCTGTACCCCAGTCTCAAATTCTGATCTCTGTATCAGTCCTTCTGTACCACAGTCTCCAAACTCTGCTCTCTGCAAAAGTCCTTATGCACCCAATTCTCCAAACTCTGCTGTCTGCAACATTTCTTCTACACCCCAGTCTCCAACCTGTGCTCTCTGTAACAGTCCTTCTGCACCCCAGTCTCCAACATCTGCTCTTTGCAACGATCCTTCTTCTACCCAGTCTCCAAACTCTGCTCTCTTTAAAAGTCCTTTTGTATCCCAGTCTCCAACCTCTTCTGTTTGTAACGGTCCATCTGCTCTCCAATTGCCAACCGCTGCTTTCTGTAAGAATCCTTCTACACCCCAGTCTCCAAACTCTGCTCTCTGTAAAAGTCCTTCTGCACCTCACTCTCCATCCTTTGCTCTCTGTAATTGTATTTCTGCACCCCAGTGTCCAATCTCTGCTCTCTGTAACAATCCTTCTTCACCCCAGTATCCCAAATCTGCTGTCTGCAAAGGTCCTTCTGCACCTTGTCTACAAACTCTGCTCTGTAACAATCCTTCTGTACAGCAGTCTCCAAGCACTTCTCTCTATAACGGTCCATCTAAACCCCAATTTCTAACCTCTGCTCTCTGTAACAGTTCTTCTAAGCCTCAATCTGAAACTTCTGCTCTCTGCAACAATCATTCTAAACAACAGTATCCAAACTGTGCTATTTGTAACAATCCTTCTGCACCCCAGTCTCCAACATCTGCTCTCTGTAACAGGTTTTCTGCAACCCAGTCTCCAAACTCTGCTCTCTGTAACAGGCCTTCTGCACCCCAGTCTCCAAACTCTGCTCTCTGCAAAAGTCCTTCTACACCCCAGTCTCCAACTTCTGCTGTCTGCAACGATCCTTCTGCATCCCAGTCTCTAACGTCTGCTCTCTGTAAGATCCTTCTGCACCCGATTCTCCAAACTTTGCTCACTGTAACAGTCCTTCTGCACCTCAGTCTCCAACCTCTGCTTCCTGCAACAGTCCTTCTGCACCCCAGTCTCTAACCTCTTCTCTCTGCAAACGTCTTATTATACCAAAGTATCCAACATCTGCTTTCTACAAGGATCCTTCTGCATCCCAGTCTCCAACGTCTGCTCTTTGCAACAGTCCTTTTACACCCCAGTCTCCAACCTCTGCTCTCTGCTACAGTCCTTCTGCACCCCAGTCTCCAACCTCTGATCGCTGCAACAGTCTTTCTGCACCCCAGTCTCCAACTTCTGTTCTCTTTAACAATTTTGCTGCATATCAGTCTCCAAACTCTGCTCTCTGTAACAGTCCTTCTACACTCCAGTCTTCAACCTCTGCTCTTTGTAACAGTCCTTCTGCAACCCAGTTTCCAATCGCTGCTCTCTGCTACGATCCTTCTACATCCCAGTCTCCAACATCTGCTTTCTGCAACCGTCCTTCTGCACCCAAGTCTCCGACCTCTGCTCTCTGAAAGGATCCTTCTGCACACCAGTCTCCATCCTCTGTTCTCTGTAATAATCCTACTGCACCCCAGTCACCACCCTCTGCTCTCTGTAACAATCCTTCTGCACTGCAGTCTCTAAACTCTGCTCTACGTAATATTCTTCTGCAACCCAGTCTCCAAACTCTACTCTCTGTAACAGCCCTTCTGTACGCAGTCTCCAACCTCTGCTCTCTTTAACAGGCCTTCTGAATCCCAGGCTCCAAACTCTGCTCTCTTTATCAGTCCTTCTGCACCCCAGTCTCCAAACTCTGCTCTCTGTAACAGTCTTTCTGCATCTCAGTCTCTTACCTCTGCTCTCTGCAACAGTTCTTCTGCACACCAGTCTCTAACAGCTGCATTCTGAAACAGTTCTTCTCCACCCCAGTCTTCAACCTCTGCTCTCTGTAACAGTCCTCCTGTATTGCAGTCTCCAAATTCTGCTCTCTGTAATGATCCTTCTGCAATTAATTCTCCAACCTTTGCTTTCTGTATCAGTACTTCTGCACCCCAGTCTCCAAATTCTGCTATCTGAAACAGTCCTTCTGCACCTCAGTCTCCAAATTCTATTCTCTGCAAAAGTCCTTCTGCACCCAAGTCTCCAACACCTGCTCACTGCAACAGTCCTTCTTCACCCAGTTTCCAACCTCTGCTATCTGCAACAGTCCTTCGGCATCCCAGTCTCCAATCTCTGCTCTTTGTAACAGTCCTTCTGCACCCAAGTCTCCAACCTCTGCTCTCTGCAACAGTCCTTCTACACCCCAATCTTCAACCTCTGCTCTTTTTAACAGTCCTTCTGCACCCCAGTCTCCAAACTTTGCTCTCTGTAACAGTCCTTCTGCACCATATTCTACAACCTCTGCTCTCTGTTACAGTCCTTAGTATACCGCAGTCTCCAAACTCTGCTCTCTGTAACGGTCCCTGTGCTCCCCAATTTCCAACCTCTGCTTTCTGTAACAGTCCTTCTGCACCTCAGTCTCCAACGTCTGCTCTCTGTAACAGTATTTCTGCACCTCAGTCTGAAACCTCTGCTCTCTGCATGATCCTTCTGCACCCCAGTCTTAAACTACTCCTCTCTGTAACAGTCGTCCTGCACCTCAGTTCCAAACCCCTGCTCTCTAAAATACTTCTGCAACCCAGCCTCAAAACTCTGCTCTCTATACCAGTCCTTCTGCAACCCGGCCTCAAAACTCTGCTCTCTATATCTGTCTTTCTGCAACCCAGTCTCCAACCTCTTTTCTTTGTAGCAGGCCTTCTGCACCCCAGTCTCCAAACTCTGCTCTCTGAAACAGTCCTTGTGCATGCCAGTCTCCAACCTCTGCTCTCTGTAATGGTCCTTCTGCACCACAGTCTCCCACCTCAGCTTTCTGTATCATAATTCTTCACCCCAGTCTCCAACGTCTTCTCTGTGTAACAGTCCTTCTGCATCTCAGTCTCCAAATTCTGCTCTCTTCAACAGTCCTTCTGCACCCCAGTCTCCAACCTCTGCATTCTGCAACATTCCTTCTGCACCCCAGTCTCCAACCTGTGCTCTTTTTAACAGTCCTTGTGAACACCAGTCTCCCACCTCTGCTCTCTATAACGATTCTACTGCAGCCCATTCTCCACCTATGCTCTCTGCAACGATTCTTCTGCAACTCAGTCTACATACTCTGCTCTCTGTAACAGTCATTCTGCACCCCAAGATCCAACATTTGCTCTCTGCAACATTTCTTCTACACCCAGGTCTCCAAACTGCTCTCTGTAACTGTCCTTCTGCACCTCAGTCTGAAAACGCTGCTATCTGCAACAATTTTTCTGCACCCCAGTCTGTAACCTCTGCTCTTGTAACACTACTTCTGCACCTCTGTCTCCAAAAGACTCTCTGTAAGATCCTTCTGCAACCCTGTATCAAAACTGTGCTGTCTGTAACAGTCCTTCTACAACCCAGTCTCCAACCTCTGCTCTCTGCAACAGGCCTACTGCACCCCAGTCTCCAAAGGCTACTCTCTGTAAGATCCTTCTGCACCACAGTCTCCAACTTCTGCTCTCTGTAACAGTCCTTTTGTACCCCAGTCTCCAAACTCTGCTCCCTGCTACATTCCTTCTGCACCCAGGTCTCCAACATTTGCGCTATGTAAGATCCATCTGCACTGCATTCTCCAAACTCTGCTCTCTGTAACCCTCCTTCTGCACCCCAGTATCCAACCTCTGCTCTGTGCAACAGTCTTACTGCAACCCAGTCTCCAACCTATACTCTCTGTAAGATTCTTCTGCACGGCAGTCTCAAAACTCTGTTCTCTGCAACAGTCGTTCTGCACCCCAGAAACCAACCTGTGCTCTCTTTAAAAGTCATTCTGTACTGCAGTTTCCAAACTCTACTGTCAGTAATGGTCCTTCTGCAGTCCAGTCTCCATCCTCTGCTTTGTTTATTAGTCCTTCTGCACCCCAGTCTCCAAACTCTACTCTCTGCAACAGTCCTTCTGCACCCCTGTCTCCAACCTCTGCTCTCTGCAACATTTCTTCTACACTCAGATCTCCAAACTGTGCTATCTGCAACTGTCATTCTGCACCCCAGGTTACAACCTCTGCTCTCTGTAACGATCCTTCTGCCCCTGAGTCTCCAACCTCTGCTCTCTGAAACGATCCTAATGCACCTCAGTTTTAAAAACTCTGCTCTCTGCAGCGATCCTTCTACACCCCAGTCTCCAAACTGTGGTCTCCGTAACTGTCTTTCTGACCCCAGTCTCCAACCTATGCTCTCTGTAAAGATACTTCTGCACCCCATTCTCCAACCTCTGCTCTCTGCAATAATCCTTCTGTACCCCAGTCTCCAACATCTGCTCTCTGAAACAGTTCTTCTGCACCTCAGTCTCCAACCTCTGTTCTCTGTACCAATCCTTCTGTATCTCAGTCTCCAACGTCTGCTCTCTATAACAGTCCTTCTGTACCTCAGTCACCAACATCTGCTCACTGTAACAGGCCTTATACACCCCAGTCTCCAAACTCTGCTCTCTGTAACAGTTCTTCTGCACCCCAGTCTCAAACCTCTGCTCTCTGTAACAGTCCTGCACCCCAGTCTCCAACCTCCCCTCTCTGTGCAGTTCTTCTGCACCACAATCTCCAACCTCTGCTCTCTGTAACGGAACTTCTGCAACCCAGTATCAAACATCTTCTCTATGCAACAATCCTTCTTCTACACATTCTCCAAACTCTTCTCTCTGTAACAGTCCATTTGTATCGCAGTCTCCAACCTCTTCTCTTTGTAATGGTCCTTCTGCTCACCAATTGCCAACCTCTGGTTTCTGTAACAGTCGTTCTACACATCAGACTCCAAACTCTGCTCTCTGTAAAAGTCCTTCTGCGCCTCATTCTGAATCCTCTGCTCTCTGCAACGATTCTTCTGCACCCCAGTCTTCAAACTGTGCTATCTGTAACAGTACTTCTGCACCCCAGTCTCCAACCTCTGCTCTCTGTAACAGGCCTTCTGCACCCCAGTCTCCAAACTCTGCTCTCTGTAACAGTCGTTCTACACCTCAGTCTCCAACCTCTGCTCTCTGTAACAGTCCTTCATCACCTCAGTTTTACACCTTGCTCTCTGCACGATTCTCTGCACATCAGTCTCCAACCTCTGCTCTCTAAAATGATCCTACTGCACCCCAGTCTCCATACTCTGATCTCTGCAACATTCCTCTGCACCTCAGTCTCCAAATTCTGCTCTCTGTAAGATCCTTCTACACCTCCGTACCCAAATTCTGCTCTCTGCAAAAGTCCATCTGTATCCGAGTCTTCAACCTCTGCTCTCTGTAACAGGACTTCGGTACCTCAGTCTCGAACCTCTGCTCTCTGCAACAGTCCTTCTGCACCCCAGTCTCCAACCTCTGCTCTCTACAACAGTCCTTCTGCACCCTAGTTACCAACATTTTCTCTCTGCAGCAGACCTACATCACCCCAGTCTCCAACATCTGCTCTCTGCAACAGTTCTACTGCACCTCAATCTGAAAACTCTGCTCTCTTCAATGACCCTTCTGAACCCCAGTCTCCTATTTCTGCTCTCTGTAACAGTCCTTCTTCACCTCAGTCTCCCAACTCTGCTCTCTTTATAATCCTTCTGCAGCACAGTCTTCAAACTCTGCATTCTGTAACAGTCTTTCTGCTCAACAGTCTCCAACCTCTGCTCTCTGTAACAGGACTTCTACAACCCAGTCTCCAACCTCTCCTCTCTGCAACGATTCTTCTCCACCCAAGTCTCCAACATCTGCTCTCTGCAACAGTCTTTTTGCACTCTAGTCTCCAAACTCTGCTCTCTTTTACAGTCGTTCTGCACACCAGTCTCCAAACGCTGCTCTCTGCAACTGTCCTTTTCCACCCCAGTCTCCAACATCTGCTCTCTGCAACAGTTTTTCTTCACCCTAGTCTCTAAACTCTGCTCTCTGCAACGATCCTTCTGGACCCCAGTATCTAATGTCTGCTCTCTGCAACAGTCCTTCTGCACCACAGTCTCCAACCTCTGCTCTTTATAAGATCCGTCTGCACTCCAGTTTCCGAACTCTGCTCTCTGTAACATTCCATCTCCACCCCAGTCTCCAACCTCTGTCCTCTGCAACAGTCATTCAGCTTCTCAGTCTCCGAGATCTACTCTCTGTAACAGTCCTTCTACACCCCAGTCTCCAACCTCTGCTTTCTGTATCAGTCTTTCGGAAAGCCAGTCCCCAACCTTTGTTCTCTGTATCTATCCTGCTACAGCTCAGTCTCCAACCTGTGCTCTATGAAAGAGCCCTTCTGTGCAATGATCCTTCTGGAACCCAGGCTCCAACGTGTGCTCTCTGAAACAGTCCTTCTGCACCACAGTTTCCAACCTCTGCTCTCTGTAAGATTATTCTGCAAGCCAGTGTCCAAAATCTACTGTCTCTAACATTTTTTCTCCACCGCAGTCTGTAACATCTGCTTTCTTCGAAGGTCCTGCGGCACCCCAGTCTCCAACTTCTGTCCTATGTAACAGTTTTTCTCCTTCCCAGTCTTCAACATCTGCTCTCTGTAACAGTCCTTCTGTACCGAAGTCTCCAACCTCTGCTCTCTGTAACGGTGATTCTGAAGCCCAGTCTCCAACCTCTGCACTCTGTATCTATCTTTCTGCACCTCAGTCTCCAACCTGTGCTTTCTATAACAGTCTTTCTGCACCCCAGTCTCCAACTTCTGCTCTCTACAACAGTCCTTCTGCACCCTAGTTACCAACATCTGCTCTCTGCAGCAGACCTTCTTCACCCCAGTCTCCAACATCTGCTCTCTGCAACAGTTCTTCTGCACCTCAATCTGAAAACTCTGCTCTCTTCAACGACCCTTCTGAACCCCAGTTTCCTATTTCTGCTCTCTGTAACAGTCCTTCTTCACCTCAGTCTCCCAACTCTGCTCTTTTTATAATCCTTCTGCAGCACAGTCTTCAAACTCTTCATTCTGTAACAGTCTTTCTGCACAACAGTCTCCAACCTCTGCTCTCTGTAACAGGAATTCTGCAACACAGTCTCCAACCTCTTCTCTCTTCAACGATTCTTCTCCACCCAAGTCTTCAAAATCTGCTCTCTGCAACAGTCTTTTTGCACCCCATTCTCCAAACTCTGCTCTCTTTAAGATCCATGTAAACCCCAGTCTTCAACCTCTACTCTCTGTTACAGTCGTTTTGCGCACCAGTCTCCAAACGCTGCTCTCTGCAACTGTCCTTTTCCACCCCAGTCTCCAACATCTGCTCTCTGCCACAGTCCTTCTGCACACTAGTCTCCAAACTCTGCTCTCTGCAACAATCCTTCTGGACCCCAGTATCCAATGTCTGCTCTCTGCAACAGTCCTTCTGCACCACAGTCTCCAAACTCTGCTCTTTTTATGATCTGTCTGCACTCCAGTTTCCGAACTCTGCTCTCTGTAACATTCTATCTCCACCCCAGTCTCCAACCTCTATCCTCAGCAACAGTCATTCAGCTTCCCAGTCTCCGAGATCTGCTCTCTGTAACAGTCCTTCTACACCCCAGTCTCAAACCTCTGCTTTCTGTATCAGTCTTTTGGAACCCCAGTCTCCAACCTCTGTTCTCTGTATCTATCCTGCTTCAGCTCTTTCTCCAACCTGTGCTGTATGTAAGAGTCCTTCTGTGCAATGATTCTTCTGGAAACCCGGCTCCAATGTGTGCTCTCTGAAACAGTCAACCTGCACCTCAGTCTCCAACCTCTGCTCTCTGTAAGATCCTTCAGCAACCCAGTCTCCAAACTCTGCTCTCTATAACAGTTCTTCTCCACCCCAGTCTCCAAACTCTCCTCTCTGCAAAAGTCCTTCTGCACCCCAGTCTCGAAAATCTGCTCTCTGCAACAGTCCTTCTGAACCTCAGTCTGAAAACTCTGCTCCCTTAAACCACCCTTCTGCACGCCAGTCTCCTAATTCTGCTCTCTGTAACAGTCCTTCTGCACCTCATTCTCCCAACTCTGCTCTCTGTATGATGCTTCTACAACCCAGTCTTTAAACTCTGCACTCTGTAACAGTTCTTCTGCACAACAGTCTCCAAACTCTCCTCCCTGTAACAGGACTTCTGCAACCCAGTCTCAAACCTCTACTCTCTTTAACAGTCCTTCTGTACTGCAGTTTCCAAACTCTTCTCTCTGTAATGGTCCTTCTGCACCCCACTCTCCAACCTCTGCTTTCTTTTTAAGTCCTTCTGCACTCAAGTCTCCAAACTCTACTTTCTGTAACAGTCCTTCTGCACCTCAGTCTACAACGTCTGCTCTCTACAACAGTCCTTTGGCACCCCAATCTCAAAACTCTGGTCTCTGCAAAAGTCCTTCTACACCCAAGTCTTTAACCTCTACACTCTGCAACAGTCCTTCTGCACCTCAGTCTCCAACCTCTTCTCTTTGCGAAGGTCTTTCTGCACCTCAGTCTTCAACATCTGCTCTCTGTAACAGTCCTTCTGCACCTCAATCTCCAAAATCTGCTCTCTGTAACAGTCCTTCGGCACCCCAGTCTCCACCCTCTGCTCTCTGCAACGATTCTTTTACACCCAAGTCTCCAAACTCTGCTCTCTGCAACAGTTCTTCTGCACCCCAGTCTCCAACATCTGCTCTCTGCAACAGTTTTTTCTAAACCTCATTCTGAAAACTCAGCTCTCTGCTACGATCCTTGTGGACCAAAGTCTACAACCTCTTCTCTCTCTGACAGTCCTTCAGCACCTCAGTCACCAACCTCTGCTCTCTGTAAGATCCTTATGCCACCCAGTCTCCAAATGCTGCTCTATGATACACGCCTTCTGCTCCCCAGTCTCCAAGCTCTGCTCTGTGTAACAGGTCTTCTGCACCTCAGTCTCCATCCTCTAATCTCTGCGACGATCTGTCGGCACCCCATTCTCCAACCTCTGTCTTCTCTGCAGCATTCCTATTGCACCCCAGTCTCCAACCTCTGCTCTCTGTAAGATAATTCTGCACATCTGTCTTCAACCTCTGCCCTCTTTAACACTACTTCTGTACCACAGTCTCCAACCTCTATTCTCTGTAACGGTCCTTCTGCACCCCAGTCTCCAAACACTGCTCTATTCAACAGTCCTTCTGCACCTCAGTCTTCAAACACTGCTCTCTGTAACAGTTTTTCTGCACATCAGTCTTCAACAACAGCTCTCTGCAACAGGCCTTCTGCACCCAAGTCTCCAACGTCTGCTCTCTGCAACAATTCTTCTGCACCCCAGTCTCCAAACTTTCCTCTCTGTAAGATCCTTCTGCTCCCCAGTCTCCAAACTCTACAGTCAGTATCAGTCCTTTTGCACACCAGTCTCCAAACACTGCTCCCTGTAACAGTTTTTCTGCACCTCAGTCTTAAACAACTGCTCTCTGCAACAGTCCTTCTGCACCCCAGTCTCCAACCTCTGCTCTCTTCAACAATCATTCTGTGCCCCAGTCTCCAAACTTTCCTCTCTGTAAGATTTTTCTACACCTCAGTTTCCAAGCTCTGCTCTCTGTAACATTCCTTCTGCACCCCAGTCTCCAACGTGTGCCCTCTGCTATGGTCCCTCTGCAACCTAGTCTTCAACCTTGTTCTCTACATCAGTTCTTCTGTACCGCAGTCTTCAACCTCTGTTCTCTGTAAGGGTCCTTCTGCCACCCAGTGTCCAACCTCTGCTTTCTGTATCAGTCATTCTGCACCACAGTCTCAAATCACTTCTCTCTGTAACAGTGCTTCTGCACCTCACTCTTAAATCTCTTCTCTCTGCAACAGTCCTTCTGCACATCAGTCTTAAAGCTCTGCTCTCTGCAACAGTCATTCTGAACCCCAGTCTTCATCATCTGCTCTCTGAAACAGTCCTTCTGTATTGCAGTTTCCAAACACTTCTCTCTGTTACGGTCCTTCTGCACCCCACTCTCCAACCTCTGCTTTCTCTATCAGTTTTTATGCACTCACGTCTCCAACCTCTGCTCTCTGTAATAGTCTTTCTGCACCTCAGTCTCCAACGTCTGCGCTCTGCAACAGTCCTTCGGCACCCCAGTCTCCAACCTCTGCTCTCTGTTACAGTCCTTCTGTACTACAGTCTTCAACTTCTTCTTTCTGTAATGGTCCTTCTGGACCCAAATCTCCAAACTCTGCTTTCTGTATCAGTCCTTCTGCACCCTGGTCTCTAAACTCTGCTTTCTTTAACAGTCCTTCTGCAACTCAAACTACAATTTCTGCTCTCTGCAATACTCCTTCTGCGCCCTAATCTCCAAACTCTACTCTCTGTAACAGCCCATCTGCACTTCAGTGTCTAAACTCTGCTCTCTGTAAGATCCTTCTGAAACCCAGACTACAACCTATGCTTTTTGCAATGGTCCTTCTGCACCCCAGCCTTTAACCCCTGTTTTCTACAACAGTTATTCTGCACCCCAGTCTCCAACCTCTGCTCTCTGTAACAGTCCTTCTGTACCACAGTCTCCAACCTCTGTTCTCTGTAAGGGTCCTTCTTCACCCCAGTCTCCAACCACTGCTTTCTGTATCAGTCCTTTTGCACCACATTCTCCAAACTCTGCTCTCTGTAACAGTTCTTCTGCATCTCAGTCTGCAACCTCTGCTCTCTGCAATAGTCCTTCTGCATCCCAGTCTCTAACCACTACTCTCTGCAACAGTCCTTCTGCACCACAGTCACCCAACTCTGCTTTCTGTATCAGTCCTTCTGCACCCCAGTGTCCAACCTCTGCTCTCTGCAACAGTCCTTCTGCACCACAGTCACCAAACTCTGCTCTCTGTATCAGTCCTTCTACACTCGAGTCTCCAACCTTTGCTTTCTGTATCAATCCATCTGCACCCCAGTCTCCAAACTGTGCTCTGTGTAACTGTCCCTCTGCACCTTACTCTCAAACCTCTGCTCTCTGTTACAGTCCTTAAAGACCCCAGTCCCCAAACTCTGCTCTCTGTAACAAATCCTCTGCACCTCAGTCTCCAACCTCTGGTCTCTGCAACGGTCCTTCTGCACCTGAGTCTCCAATCTCTACTCTCTGTAACTGTGCTTGTGCACCTCAGTCTCCAACATCTGCTCTATGTAAGATCCTTCTGCAACCCAGTCTCCAAACTCTGCTCTCTGTGACAGTTCTTCTGCACCTCACTCTCCAAACTCTGCTCTCTTTAAAAGACCTTCTGCACCCCAGTCTCCAACCGCTACTCTCTGTATCAGTCCTTTTGCACACCAGTCTCCATCCTCTGCTCTCTGCAACGATCCCTCTGCACACCAGTCTCCAAACTCTGCTCGCTGCAACAGTCTTTGTACACCCCATTCTTCAACATCTGCTCTCTGCAACAGTTCTTCTGTACCTCAGTCTGAAAACTCTGCTCTCTGCAATAATCCTTCTGCACCCGAGTCTCCAACCTCTGCTCTCTGTAACAGTCCTTCTGTACCTCAGACATCAACTTCTACTCTGTATCATTCCTGCACCCCTGTCTCCCATATCTGCTCTCTGTATCAGTCCTGCACCCCTGTCTCCCATATCTGCTCTCTGTAACAGTCTTTCTTCACCTCAGTCTTCAACCTCTGCTCTGTGTAACAATCCTTCTGTACCCCAGTGTCCAAACTCTGCTCTCTGCAATGATCCTTCTGAATCCGAGTCTCTAACATCTCCTCTCTGTAACAGTCCTTCTGCAGCCAAGTCTCCAGCATCTTATCTCTGCAGCAGTTTTTTTGCACCTGAGTCTGGAAACTCTGCTGTCTCCAACGATCCTTCTGCACCCCAGTCTCAATACTTTGCTCTCTGTATCAGGCCTTCTGCACCCCAGTCTCCAAACTCTGCTCTCTTTATCAGTCCTTCTGCACCCCAGTCGCAAACCTCTGCTCTTTGTTTCAGTCCTTCTACATCACAGTCTTCTACATCTGCACTCTGCAACAGTCCTTCAGCAAACCAGATTCCAACTTCTGGTTTCTGCAACAGTCCTTCTACACCCCAGTCTCCAACCTCTGGTATCTGCAACAGTCCGTCTGCACCCCAGTGTCCGAACTCTGCTCTCTGTAACAATCTTTGTGTTCCTCAGTCTCCAACCTCTACTCTCTTTTACAGTCCCTCTGCACCTCACTCTCAAACATCTGCTCTCTGTAAGTTTCTTCTGCAACCCAGTCTCCAAACTCTGCCCTCTGTAACAGTCCTTCTGCATACCTTCTCCATCTCTCCTCTCTGTAACAGGCCTTCTGCACCCAGTCTCCAAGGTCTGTTCTCTATAACAATCCTTCTGCACCCCAGTCTCCAACCTCTTCTCTCTGTAACAGTCCTGCTGCACCTCGGTCTACAATCTCTGCTCTCTGTAACATCCTTCTGCAACCTTTCTAAAAACTCTGCTCTCTGAAACTGTCCTTCTGCACCTCAGTCTCCAAACTCTTTTCTTTGCAACACTCCTTCTCCAACCCATTCGACAAACTCTACTCTCTGTAACAGTCCTTCTGTACCGCAGTCTCCAAACACTTCTCTCTGTAACGGTCCTTCTGCACCCCATTCTCCAAACTCTGATTTCTGTATCAGTCTTTCTGCACGCCAGTCTACAACCTCTGCTCTCTGTAACAGTCTTTCTGCAAATCATATCCAAACTCTGCTATCTGCAACAGTCCTTATGCACCCCAGTCTACAACCTCTGGTGTCTGCAAAATTCCTTCTACACCGCAGTCTGCAACGTGTGCTCTGTGTAACAGTGCTTCTGCATCCCAACTCCAACTCTGCTCTCTGCAATGATGCTTCTGTACCTCGGTCTTAAACCTCTGCTCTCTGCAACAGTCCTTCTGCACCCCAGTCTCCAAACTCTGTTCTCTGTAACAGTCTTTCTCCACCTCAGTCTTCAACCTCTGCTCTCTGAAGGAGTCCTTCTGCACCCCAGTCTCCAACATCTGCTCTCTAAACAGTCCTTCTGCACCCCAGTCTCCAACATCTGGTCTCTGCAACAGTCCTTCTGCACCTTAGTGTCCAAACTCTGCTCTCTGCAACCATCCTTCTTAATCCCAGTCTCCAACGTCTGCTCTCTGAAAGATCCTTCTGACCCCAGTTACCAAACTCTGCTCTCTGTAATATTCCTTCTCCACGCCTGTCTCTAAACTCTGCTTTCTGCAACGGTCGTACTCACCCCAGTCTTCAACCTCTGTACTCTGCAACACTCCTTCTGCTCCCCAGTCTCCAAACTCTCCTCTCTGTAAAGGTCCTTTTGCAAGCCAGTCTCCAACCTCTGCTTTCTTTGTCCGTCCTTCTGTGCCTCAGTCTTCAACCTCTGCTCTCTGCAAAAGTCCTAATGCATCGCATTCTCCATCTTCTGATCCCTACAACAGTCCTTCTGAACAACAGTTTCCAACATCTGCTCTCTGAAAAAGTTTTTGGGTACCCTAGTCCTCAACCTCTTCTCTCTGCAACAGTCCTTTTGTACTGCAGTCTCCAAATTCTGCTCTCTGCAACGAAACTTCTACACCCCAGTCTCCAACATCTGCTCTCAGCAAAAGTCTTTCTGCACTTCAATCTGAAAATTTTGCTCTCTGCAACAATCCTTCTGCACCCCAGACTTCAACATCTGCTCTCTGTAACACTCCTTCTGCACCTCAGTTTCCAAACTCTGCTCAATGTAAGATCCTTCTGCAACACAGTCTCCAAAATTTGCTCCCCTTAACAGTCCTTCTGCACCTCAGTCTCCAACCTGTGCTCTCTATAACAGTCGATCTACACCTCAGTCTGAAACCTCTTGTCTCTTCAGGATCCATCTGAATCCCAGTCTCCAGACACTGCTCTCTGTAACAGTCCTCCTGCACTTAAGTCTCCAAACTCTGCTGTTTGTAAGATCCTTCTGCCACTCAGTCCCTAACTCTGCTCTCTATAACAGTCCTTCTGCACCACAGTCTTCAACCTCTGCTCTCTGTAACAGGCCTTCTGCACCCCAGCATCCAACTTCTTCTCTCTGCAACGATCATCCTACACCTCAGTCTCCAACATCTGCTCTCTGTAAGATCCTTCTGCAACCCAGTCTCCCAACTCTACCCTCTCTAACAGACCTTCTGCACCCCTTCTTTGAACTCTCCTTTCCATAACACTCCTTCTGCACCCCAGTCTCCAACCTGTGGTCTCTGCAACAGTCCTTCTGCACCTCAGTCTTAAAACACTGTTCTCTTCTACGATCCTTTTGCACCTCAGTCTCCAGCCTCTACTCTCTTTAACAGTCCTTCTGCACCTGGGTCCCCAACATCTGCTCTCTGTTAGATCCTTCTTCAGATCAGTCTCTAAACGCTGTGATCTGTAGCAGTCTTTCTGAAGCACTTCTCCACACTCTGCTCTCCGTAACAGGCATTCTGCACCCCAGTCTCCAACCTCTGCTCTCTGTAACACTCTTTTTGCACCTCAGTCTCCAAACTCTGCTCTCTGCAACGATCATTCTGCACCCTAGTTTCCAACCTCTCCTCTCCTCAACAGTCCTTCTGAACCTCTGTCTCCAAATTCTGCTCTCTGCAATAGTCCTTCTGCCACATATACTCCAACTTCTGCTCTCTGTTACAGTCTTTATATACCGAAGTCTCAAAACTCTGCTCTCTATAATGGTCCCTCTGTACCCCAATTTCCAACCTCTGCTTTCTGTAACAGTCCTTCTGCACCTCAGTCTGAAACCTCTGCTCTCTACACTATCTTTCTGCACCCCAGTGTCCAAACACTGCTCTCTGTAACATTCGTCCTGCACCACAGTAACCAATCATTGCTCTCTGTAAGATCCTTCTGCAACCCAGTCTCCAAACTCTGCTCTCTGTAGCAGGCCTTATGCACCCCAGTCTCCTAAATCTGCCCTCATAAACAGTCCTTCTGCACGCCAGTCTGCAACCTCTGCTCTTTGTAATGGTCCTTCTGCACTCCAGTCTCACACCTCTGTTTTTTGTATCATAATTATTCACCCCAGTCTCAAACGTCTGATCTGTGTAACAGTGCTTCTGCATCTCAGTCTCTAACATCTGCTCTCTGCAACAGTCCTTCTGCACCACAGTCTCCAACCTCTGCTTTCTGCAACATTCCTTCTGCACCCCAGTCTCCAACCGGTGCTCTCTGTAACAGTCCTTCTGCACCGCAGTCTTCCACCTCTTTTCTCTGTAACGATCCTTCTGCAGCCCAGTCTCCACCTCTGCTCTCTTCAAGGATTCTTCTGCAACTCAGTCTCCAACTTCTGCTCTCTTCAAAGATAATATAAGCTATGTATCTGGCACATGAAATTTACTCAATACCTTTTATCCAGTTAGAAAATGTCTATCCATTTTTACTAGTAGTTTTTTTTGTGTGTGTGTGTGTCTGTGTGTATGTGTCCTGGGTTTTGAATTCAGAGCCTTATGCATACTAAGCATGCACTCTACCACTGGACTTTGCCCCTAGTTTCATTTAGTTATAGTTTTTATCATAAATATATATTGAATTTTCTTATTTTCTCTGCATCTATTTAAATGATATATATTTTTTCTTATTTAGTCTGTTACTATGGAAATTCGGTTGATTGAATTTTTGAATATTGAACCAGCCTTGCATTCTGGGATTGATCTCAATTGACTGTAATGTTATCCTTATTCTATATGGCTGAGTTCAGTTTGTTAATATTGTTCCCTGCTTGCCTTTGTGTATTTTATTTTCACTGTTCTCCAGAGATAATCTATTTCTTGAATAATTCTCAGCTGTATTCTACTGTTATTTTCAGTCAATGCATGTTAGTGGACTAGTGGGAAATAGAGAAGGGATTTCTGATGTTTCCAGGAAGCCCTGCCTTAGGTACTGTAAACTCAGTCACTTAAATATGGCCTTCACAGTGACCCACTTTCTAGCAATGTGGCTGAGCCTAGTTCTTATTCCTCCCGACGTTAGACATTTCGGCCTGTTCCTTTCCATAGCTGCAAAGGTTTTCCGTTGAGTGTCCTAATGTAACAGTTTCTGTTACTCTTGTCCCTGAAGATTACAGCTTTTGTTCTATGCAAAAAATCAGGAAATGGGTCTGAGAGGAGTTTTGGCTGCTGTTGCTGCTCTTTGTCCCTCCACCTATCCAAGAAATGATACCTTTAAAGACACTTTCTCAGAGTACTTCCCTATCTTCCTGGGAGCATTTGGTGGAATCCATGGAGAAAAAAAAATACAAACATCTTAAGTCTATAGCCCTCTAGGTCTTTATGCTTTTAAACCAGTCTATATTTAGTCTTTAGCAATCCATTAACTATTTTTATTTGAGTTTTTTTTTATAAATAAACTCCTATGTATCTATTGGGTTCTCCCATAGTTAAAAAAAAATGCCTGGATTATTTTGGTTGCTTATCTCTCCCCAGACTTTGGTTAGTTGTTTGCCTTATAATCTTCATCCCTAATAAAGTCAAGGAAAGTCATTAGTTTGCATTTTCTTCTGCTTCTTTTGGTTATTATAATGATGAAAACAACATACTTTCTAGCTATTTCGATAGATACTCAAGGTGAAATTTGAAGTCTATACACTTACTTTTCAAAAATATTTAGTAATTTCTAATTTAGTTAAATATGTAGTTACTCTATTCAAAACAATCCCATTCCTAGCATATTTCCAAGTAAATTAATTCACAGTTAACAAAAATTCTAGTGTAAAAATTCATAATAACTCAAACAAATATTATGCCTTCAGCAGAAGGACAGAAGACAAATCACGGTTTATCATCCAGTAGAATAATTAAGTTATTTTAGAAACACAAATACTGGAACATTAATAACGTTGACAAATCTAAAAAAATTTTCTGGGTGAAGGAAGCCAGATACAAAATATATACTGTATGTTTCCTTTAAATAAAGTTCAAAAATTAGCAAAACAGCTATAATGGTCAAGTAATAATGGTGGTCTTTTGCTTTTTTTTTTTTTTTTGAGCTCAAGGGTGATATCAGTTGAAGCATGAAGGAATTTTCTAAAGTGATGGAAATGTTTTATATCCTGATTTTTGGTAGTTCATATATATGTAAAATATTACAAACCTGTACACTTTAGATCTGTGCATTCTTTGAGTACAAATTATATTTCAATTTTTAAAAATAGCCTTATTTTAAAAATAAGTAATTAATGGGGAAGAATGGTACCTGCCTGTAATCCCAGGTACTTGGGAGACTAAGGCAGGAGGATCATAAATTTGAAAGTTTACAAGGCCCCCGTCCCAAATAATTGAAAGGGCTGGGGATATAGCTTCATGGTAGAGTGCCACTGGGTTCAATCCCAAGTACTGCAGTAAGTAAGTAAGAAAGTAAATTGATAAATAGAAGTGAAAGCATGTTTTCAAGATGATTTTTAACTCAGGATTGGTTGGAACCACATCTAAATATTTTTTTAGGTCTCTAAGAGGTTAAGTATTTTCTCCCATTTTTTGTATTTCTCTCCTTTTTTTTTTTACCACAGTGATAGTCCAGGACATATCACATTTTACAAATGACATCAGTTGTTTCCTGATCACGATCTGTTTGAAGCAGTGAATGTGATTGGTGGGTGCATTCGGTCTGTATCACAGATACAAAGCCTTGCTCACCATAATGGATGGGCGTGTGCATGTGTGTGTGTGTGTGTGTGTGTGTGTGTGTGTGTGTGTGTTGTTATTGGTTGTGGGATTGGTCTTGACTGAGAACACTGTCTTATAGTTAGTGGGATGGCAAGTTGGCATCTCAGGCTACATTGATGGCAGAAATCTCAAAGAATATAGCAGGAATCTGCCATCTAAGGCTCAGCAAGCTCCGAACACTTGGTTATCCTAATTGCTATAAATGGAAAGACCCTCACTATTGAGCTTCTCTGAGAGCTGCATTACACTGGGGCGGGAGGAGGGAGCCCATTTCCATAGAGATGTACCCTGTTTCTATGGAGACTCCAGCTAGGCTTCAAGGGGCAGGTGGGATAGTACCATTGGATGCTGCCAAGACCTGCGTCATTCTGAGGAGCCTGCTACTTCAGGGGAGGTGGCAGGGTATCAGCCTATGGGGCCGGGACTAGGCTCTGTGAAGTTGTGTCAGGCCTGATTTCTAAGCAAGGTACTTGGCAATAGATACATCGGAAAACGTCCCACCCCCCACCATGCCATGGGCCACCAGAGAGCCCAGGTGTGTCTCTGGAAGCCAGGCTTGGGTATGAGCATAGACATCAATAATTGCAGAGTATCAACAATAGGGGACCATAAATCTCTTTCAGGTGAGTGCAGATTGAAAACAGGGACATCTGGAGGGAGATAGACTGGGTTTTAGAAAATCATCAGATCTCTAGGTCTAGAACACTCAGATAGACCCACTCACTGAATTGTGCGTGTGAGTCCAAGGAGCAGGGGTCGATAACTGTGAAACCTGGTTCTTCAGGTTTTAGACACACCTGTTTAGTTCAAAAGAGTGACCTGAGTGCTAAAACAAGATCAAAATGAAGTGGTCTGTATCTGAAAACGTGCTGTGTTGAAGGTGGGAGAAAATGTCTGAAGCCTTCATGGAGAAGGATATGGAGAACTTTAAAGTCCTAGTTGAAGAGGACACGGTAAAGACAACAAATCAGTTTGCGCAGGCTGGCCAGCTGGTGGGATCACTCAGGAAAATAGGAATATGTGAGGAATAGCAGATGTAGAGGAGGCTTTGGTGGATTTGATTTGAGTAATGTTGAATGTGAGTTATCTGTAGGAAAATCACGCGAAAATGCCCTTCACAGACAGCCTAGAACTGCAGGTGTGGATTTGGGAGACATTGTCTTGAAGGCAACTGTTACAGCAAAGGGTGAATATGAAATCCCCCAGGAGAATAGAGAAAGTAGAGAAGGAAATAGAGAAAGTAGGGATTCTTGTGATACTTGGTGTTCACGAAAATTGTAGTAAAAGTTTATCCAGAAATGACTAAAAACACCACACTATCTAGTTCAGTTGTAGGTATCGCATTCTTTAAATAATTTCCCTAAACAAGAGGTTACCTTATTAGAATTGATTTACAGTAAATCAACTTTGAAATGGAGCTGCATGCTACATGTACTTGACATTTCTTACGTTCTCTGTTTTCTCTATCAACTACCTGGATGAACTTCAAGTTATTTAGAAATCACTGACATGTACTTTCTTTTAACTCCCTGTATCAAAAAGACCAATATGACAATCTCTGCATCTAGATATCTAGATATCTAGATGCATCTAAACATCTAGATATCTAGATGTTTTCAGAAAAAGAAATAAAATTCCACATAGAAGGCAGTTCCAGTAGATTTTACTATGGGAAATTGGTACATGGTCTGTGGATGTGTAAAAGGGAAAACTAAACGTAAATGTTCAGGGATTTAAAAATACAATCTCTGAAGTAGTGCATACTGCTATTTTAAAAGTCTTAAATATAAAAGTCATTTCAGGAGGGACAATTTCATGGGGCATTAAAAAAATCTCCCAATGTATGTTTCTATAATTTTATCTACATATAAGTTTTTTCTTGATTTTACTGGCTAATTTCTTGTAGGTCACGGTTGTGGGGTAGGGTGAAGGATGATACCCAAACAAGTTTCCTTATCCTCTATGCTCTTTATTAATGTAGGGCATTAGATTGAATCATAATCATGGTTACCATTAGAATCCATTATTAACAATAATAACTCATGAATGACACTTTGTGACACAATATGTACTTGCTCCTTAGAATTTATATAATGCAGCATAGAAATTAGATCAACTTAATAGTAAACCCTCTGCTCTGCAATAATAATAACTATAATCATCATAATCATCTAGGGCATATTTCATAGAAAAATAATTTGAGTGTGAGTCTTCTTAGATTTCTTCAATACACATAAATGCCTGACTTTAAAAACCTTGTTTAATGTAGTTTAAAAGTGGCATGTTTTCTGTAAAAATTAGATTGAATTTAGGATAGTCCATTCTATCAAAACTCAGTAAATTTCTTTGAAAAGATGAATTTTTACATACCTGAATCCAATCAGGATTTTTCAAATTGAGTAACGAATAAAGACACACATTAGATAAAAATACCTAACACTTATTAAATGCCTATAAGAATTTTACATGCATTAACTTATTTGGTTTACACAACAACCTATAAGATAACCTATTATCCTTATTTTACAGAAAATAGAATTGAAATTAATGCACAATATATTAATGCAAGTAGGGAAACATAAATGAATCTTTTTAATTTGTTTAATATACATTAATTTGTACATTTAATATGTATTAACAATTACGATTTAAGAAACAAAAAATAAATTGACTCAGAAAATTTATCATTTATTATTTGTAGTGATACTTTGTTACCTGATAATAATACCATATATTAGTAAACTGTCTTATTATCTTCAATGCCCAGACATTCTTGTCTTTGGTTCTAATTATTCATTGCACTTGATTAATAGGCCAACACAGCTTTCATTAAAATTCCAAATCTCAGGGCCTTAAGAAGCTTAAAGTATTTATATTTCAAAAGAAAGTCGGTGCTTCAGTTAAGCACAACTAATTTTAAAATCTAAATATAAACAAAATAAAATAAATAAGTCTAGAGTCTTAAAAGACGAACTTTTTCTTTTTTTTTTTTTTTTTTTGCTTTGGCAATAAATGAAATGTTTTGCTGACTAACCTTAGGGATTCATTTCCTCAAATGAAAAAAAAATGGGCATGACCAAAATGAGGAAGAATGGTGTGATCATGAAAACCCTTATGCACATCAGGGAAACAATGATTCCTATTTGATCTCAATAGCACAAGCAATGATTAAAATTTTTAAATCCAATTTTCATGTTGCCTAGTAAATTGCTTAAAACACACACACACACACACACACACACACACACACACACATACACACAAACAGTACAAGGTCAATTTATTCAGAAAAAATATCTGAATGATTTTAGGTGCTTGTGGCAATGTGAATTTATTACTTTGAAATCTATGAGCAATCTGGCCTGGCCCAAAGTTGTCCTCATATCCTTCCATGTGGTGTTGGTGCTTGGAGCCGAGGGAAAGATCAGAGGTCATTGTGCAGAACAGTTGGCCTCAGTCAGTGAGTTCCTAGTGTTCCCATTGATGCTGGTCTAAGGACACACTTTGGGGGAGGCTCGGCTCTTTCACCTAACATGAAGGGATGCCCTTACCCCTAACTGGTAGGTTTAAAATCTTAATAAATTCACCAGGAAAAAGCCTCCCTCCTGTCTTGGAGATTCAGCACTCAATTCAGCATTTAACATTTCTTTCAGTTCTGTTTTTTTGGGGCCAGGGTGTAGGTGGGCAGTTACCAGAGATTGAACTCAGGGGCTTGACCACTGAGCCACATCACCAGCCCTATTTTATATTTTATTTAGAGAAAGGGTCTCACTGAGTTTCTTGGTGCCTTGTTTTTGCTGAGGCTGTCTTTGAACTCACTATCCTCCTGCCTCAGCCTCCTGAGCTGCTGGGTTACAGGCGTGCACCACTGTGCCAGCTCTTTCAGTTCTTTTTATTTCACCTGTGCTTCTTCTAGCATAAAGAGAAAAGGGAAGACAAATTATTACCTCTTACGATATGTCAGAGCCTTCTAGTTATAAAATTCTTCAAAATAAAAAATTCTCTTTTCCATTTTGGATTTTAAAATTTCTTTTTTTGGTAGTGGTTAGTTTCAATTCAAACCAATTTTGTTCCTATACAGGGTCTAATTTAGTCCTAAGCCAGATCTACTAAGAAACCCAAAGAGGATAAGATCTGATCCCTGTCCTGCTCTGCCCCTCCCCTGACTCATGCAATGGCAAGGCCCTACTGAGGTGGATGGCGCAAGGTGTCCATCCTCTGGAAGAGAGCAGTATGTTTCTGGGAATGGGCTGATTTGTTTTTGTAATCCTTTAATAAGTATAGTTTTGATTTCTCATATGACCATTAAGTATAAAGGAAAAATTATGACTTTCCCAATTAACGCAACTACTTCTAAAGCTTAGATCTGTTTGTCTAAATGAAATGATTCAGCTGTGGAGTGTAAATTTTTAATGTCTAAAGAAATACTCCATGTATTCCTGTCAAGGAAGTTTTTGAGAAATTAAATTAAAATCTAGAGAAGGAAAATTAATGTTAAGAAGATAGATTAGTGCTTAGTACTGGGCAACTTGTTCTTGTTCCTGTGCACAATGGTTTGTGCTCTTACTTTTGTTGGTTACAAGTAATAACCAATCAACTACTTGCCGTAACCATGGCACCGGTTCCAGTCAGTAAGTCAAGAAAGAATAGTTAAGGTATAGGCCAATAGTTTGGGACATTTGTAACTATTATAAAAAGTTAACTAAGCAGAAACAGCTCAAAGCAAAACTCGAACTGAAAGTACAAATGCTTGCTTATGCATAAGCCAAGATATATTCTTCTATTCTAATTGTAGCTACGTAATATATTGTTTTGTTTGAATAATGATTCCTATTTTGTAACCACAAAGTACTGTAAGCCTGCCAAAATGAAAAGCATATATGATCAACTTCACAAGTAAAGTTTGGGATCAACACCTTCACTTTGGTGTCTGTGTTGTTTCTTTACCCCCTCTTTCGCTGACTCCTCACCATTCATTCATCTCCTGAGACCCACTGTTGGAGCTGGTCTCCGACACTGTCCTTCAACCAACTTACTATCTAATAAAAAGATGAACTCAATATGTGCAGGAAACTTGGTAACAATTCTATGTAATCTACAAATTATTATTATTTTCCCTTAGTGTTTGCTTGGGCAGCTCTGGGAATGGAGCAATTAATACTTGTCAAATCCCCTCATTCAATCTTGAATACGCTCTCCTCCAGGTCCTAGTTGGGCCTCTCTATTGTGTTCTAAACACTAGGGCAACACTTTGTGTAAATGTGCACTCAGTAAAGGTTTGAAGAATGAATAAGGTCTGTCAAGTACATCCATGAAGCAGAGTTTTTAAAAGATTCTTTAAAGACGGTACTGTGTGGGGCCTAAAGGATCTAACAGAGACTTGACAGAGGCGAGAGGACATTTCTGTTCAGTGGTTCTGGTGCAGTTATCTTGCTGAGAAAAATAAAGCCTCTGTGGGCATAAGTGAGGCAGCATAGCTCAGCGGCTTCTGAGGAACTCAGTGTCTCCTGTCTCCTAAACATATCTTTTATAAAGACCATCGGCTCAGTTCCAACAGAAAAAGCAGCTCTGCATCTTTCTTTCCCAATCAGTCATCTCAAAGTCAGGTGACCGAGAATGAAGTCACTTATGAGTGACCCCAAAATATAATATTTCTAAAGGAGGGGGGTTTTGTATGAAGTAGATTACTCACAAGCTTCAGGAATTTATTACAGTTAAGCATTTATATATTGTAAAATAAAGATGAAAACCCCTAGTTAGTGAATGAATACGTTTCTAAACATAACTTCTTCTACAATAATGATTTTTATTTAAACAGATATTTTGGTATGTCTATTGTTATGCTATATTGTATCATAATGGGAATGTGTCCCTATACTTTCTCCCAAAAAATTATTCCTTTCTGTCCTGCTCATCAAAATCAGAGGATTAACACTAAGCATTATCTATTGTTTACCATAAGTAATTTTCCACACTCATCATCTCACTTAAGGAATTTAGGCATCCCAGGGTTTCTGGTTATGTTTTGGGATTTCTTCCAGTACTGGAGGCATCATTCTAAATCTCTCAGGTTTTGTTATAACCTCTGAAGTTATTTCTACTCTGCAATACAAGTAGTATTGTGGAAACTTAGACACACATAGAAAAGGTGCTACGATAGGTCATTACATAAAAGCCATCAAAATGGTAATGAAAATATGTACAATATTCTGCAATATGTTTTTAAGGTGTAGGTATATCCTGATTCTGGGATAGCGTTTTTGAAAATTGTGATGGTAAATAAACTACTTACCAGCAACTCTCACAGAAAGGCGTAGATTTTTGTCTTTTGTGTGGCCTATGGTGCTTTCCATACTAGCACCTGGGCTGCAAAGAAAGATCTTGGTAAAACTGGCTGTTGGTCTCCATTCACCAGAAAGTGGACCTGTTATTCTGACAACATCTGGTCTCTATAAGATCCTTCTACATCCCAGTTTTCGAACTGTACTCTCTGTGAAATTTCTTCTGCACCTCAGTCTCCAGGCCCTACTCTCTGTAACAGTCCTTCTGTACCGCCGTTTCCAAACTCTGTTCTCTGCAACATTTCCTCTTCACCCCAGTCTCCAACCTCTGTTCTCTGCAACATTTCCTTTTCGCCCCAGTCTCCAAAATGTGCTCTCTCTAACTGTCCTTCTGAACCCCAGTTTCCAACCTTTGCTCTAAGTAACAATCCTTCTGCATCTCAGTCTCATACCTCTGCTCTCTGTAACAGGCCTTCTGCACACCAGTCTCCAACCTCTGCTCTCTGTAACAGTTCTTCTGCACCCCAATCTCCAAACTCTGCTCTCTGTAACAGTCCTTCTGCACCCCAGTCTCCAAACTTTACTATCTGCAACAGTTCTTCTACACCCCAATCTTTAACCTCTACTCTCTGCAATAGTCTTACTGCACCCCAGTCTCCAACATCTGATATCTGCAACAGTTCTTCTCCACCCCAGTCTCCAACCTGTGTTCTCTGAAAAGTCCTTCTGTACTGCAATTTCCAAACACTTCTCTCTGTAACGGTCCTTCTGCACCCTAGTCTCAAACCTCTGCTTTCTGTATCAGTCCTTCTGCACTCAAGTCTCCAAGCTCTGCTCTCTGTAACAGTCCTTCTGCACCTCAGTCTCCAAATTCTGCTCTCTGCAACAGTCCTTCTGTACCCCAACCTCCAACCTCTTCTCTCTGCAAGAGTCCTTCTACACCTAAGTCTCCAACCTCTTCTCTCTGAGACAGTCCTTCTGCAACTCAGTCTCCAAACCCTGCTCTTGGCAACGGTCTTTCTGCACCTCAGTCTACTACATCTACTCTCTGTAACAGTCCTTCTGCACCTCAGCCTCCAACCTTTTCTCTGTGTAAGATCCTTCTGAAAACCAGTCTCTATACTCTGCTTTCTGCAACAGTCCTTCTGCACCCCATTCTCCCAACTCTTATCTGTGTAACAGGCCGTTTGAACCCAAGTCTCCAAACTCTTCTCTCTGTAACAGTTCTTCGGCACCCCAGTCTCCACACTCTGCTCTCTGCAACGATCCTTCTGCACCCAAGGCTCCAAACTCTGCTCTCTGCAACACTCCTTCTGCACCCCAGTTTCTATACTCTTCTCTCTGTAAGATCCTTCTGCAACCCAGTGTTCAAACTTTTCTCTCTGTAACATTCCTTCTGCACCCCAGTCTCCACACTCTGCTCTCTGCAATGGTCCCTCTGCACAGAAGTCTCCAGTCTCTGTTCTCCACAACAGTTCTTCTGTACCACAGTCTTTAACCTCTATTCTCTTTAAGGGTCCTTCTTCACTCCAATTCTCAACCTCTGCTTTCTGTATCAGTCCTTCTGCAACACAGTCTCCAAACTCTGCTCTCTGTAAAAGTCCTTCTGCACCTCAGTGTGAAACCTCTGCTCTCTGCAACAGTCCTTCTGCTCCCCAGTCTTCATCCTTGCTCTCTGCAACAGTCCTTTTGCACCCCAGTCTCCAAACTCTGATCTGTGTAACAGGCCGATTGCACCCAAATCTCCAACCTATTCGCTCTCTAACAGTTCTTCTGCACCCCAGTCTCCAAAATCTGCTCTCTGCCACAGTCCTTCTCGACCCCAGTCTCCAACCTCTGCTCTCTTTAACAGTCCTTCTGTACTACAGTCTCCAAACTCTGCTCACTTTAAGGATCTTTCTGCTCCCCAGTCTCCAAACTCTGCTTTCTGTATCAGTTTTTCTTAACCCCAGTCTCTAACCTCTGCTCTCTGTAACTTTCTTTCTTCATGTCAGACTCCATCCTCTCTCTCCGCAACAGTCTTCCTGCGTCCCAATCTCCAACTTCTGCTCTCTTCAACAGTCCTTCTGCACATCAGTGTCTCACCTCTGCTCTCTGTAAGATCCTTCTGAAACCCTGTCTCCAACATCTGCTTTCTGCAATGGTCCTTTTGCACCCGAGTCTCCAACCTCTGTTCTCTACATCAGTCCTTCTGAACCCTACTCTGCAAACTCTGGTCTCTGCAACAGTCTTTCTGCACCCTGGTCTCTAACCTCTGTTCTCTGTAACAGACTTTCTGCACCTCAGACTCAAACCTCTGCTCTCTGCAAAAGTCCTTCTGCGTCCCAATCTCCAACCTCTGCTTCTCTGCAACAGACCTTCTGAACCTCAGTGTCCGAATTCTTCTCTCTGTAAGATCCTTCTGAAACCCAGTCTCCAACCTCTGCTTTCTGCAATGGTCCTTCTGCACCCCAGTCTCCAACCTCTTTTCTCTACAACACTTATTCTGTACCCCAGTCTCCAACCTCTGCTCTCTGTAACAGTCCTTCAGTACCGCAGTCTCCAACCTCTGTTCTCTCTAAGGTTTCTTCTGCACCCCAGTCTCCAACCTCTGCTTTCCGTATCAGTAATTCTGCACCACATTCTCTAAACTCTGCTCTCTGTAACAGTCCTTCTGCACCTCAGTCTGCAATCTCTGCTCTCTGCAATTGTCCTTCTGCAACCCAGTCTCCAGTCTTTGCTCTCTGCAAAAGTCCTTTTGCACCCCAGTCTCCAACATCTGCTCTCTGCTACAGTCCTTCTCCACCCCAGTCTTCAACCTCAGCTCTCTGAAACAATCCTTCTGCACCCAGGTCACCAACGTCTGCTTTCTGTTATAGTCCTTCTGCACCCCAGTCTCCAACCTCTGCTCTCTGTACCAGTCCTTCTCTATCCCAGTCTCCAACCTCTTCTCTCGCCAACAGTCTTTCTGGACGCCAATATCCAACCTCTACTCTCTGCAACAGTCCTTCTACACGCCAGTCTCCAACCTCTGCTCTCTGTAACGTGCCTTCTGCACCCCAGGCTAAAACCTCTGCTCTCTGTAACAGTCCTTCTGCACCTCAGTCTGAAAACTCTTCTCACTGCAAGGAACCTTCTACACCTCAGTCTCCAACCTCTGCTCTCTGTAACAGTCCTTCTCTACCTCAGTCTACAACCTCGGCTCTCTGTAAGATCCTTTTGCAACCCAGTCTTTAATCTCTGCTCTCTGTAACTGACCTTCTGCTCCCCAGTCTCCAAGCACTGCTCTCTGTAACAGGCCTTCTGCACCCCAATCTCCAACCTCTGTTGTCAGTAACAGGAGTTTTGATCCCAGTCTCCAAACTCTTCTTTCTTCAACGATTCTTCTGCAGCCCAGGCTCCAAATTCTGCTCTCCGAAAATGTCCTACTGCACCCCAGTCTCCAATCTTTGCCGTCTGTCACATCCTTCTGCACACCTGTCTCAAACCTCTGCTCTCTGTAACAGTCCTTCTGTAAAGCAGTCTCCAACCTCTGGTCTCTACAACGATCCTTCTGCACCCCAGTCTGCAACCTCTGCTATCTTTAACAGGCCTTTTGCACCCAAATCTGCCACCGTTACTCTCTGTAACAGTCTTTTTGCACCTCAGTCTTCAACTTCTGCTCTCTGAAACAGTCCTTTTGCACCTCAGTCTCCAAACTCAGCTCTCTGCATTGATCTTTCTGCAACTCAGTCTCAAAACTCTACTCTGTGTAACACTCCTTCTGCACCCCAGTCTCAAACTTTTGCTGTCTGCAAAGATCCTTCTACACACCCATCTCCAACATCTGCTCTCTGCAACAGTGCTTGTAAACCCCAGTCTCCAAACTCTGCTCTCTGCAACAGTCCTTCTGCACCCCAGGCTCCAACTTCTGTTTTCTGTAACAATCCTTCTTCACCTCAGTTACCAAACTCTGATCTCTGCAATGGTCCTTCTGCACCACAGTTGCCAACCTCTGCTCTCTGTAACAGTCCTGCTGCACCTCAGTATACAACCTCTGCTCTTTTAAGATCCTTTTGAAACCTTGTCTAAAAACTCTGCTCTCTGTAGGAGTTCTTCTGCACCCCAGTCTCCAACCTCTGCTCTCTGTAACAGTCCTTTTGCACCCAAATCTCCCACCTCTACTCTCTGTAAAAGTCCTTTTGCACCTCAGTCTCCAACCTCTGCTCTCTGCAAAAGTCCTTTTGCACTGCACTCTACAAACTCAGCTCTCTGCATCGATCCTTCTGCACCTCAGTCTCGAAACTCTACTCTCTGTAACACTCCTTCTGCACCCCAATCTCAAACCTCTGCTGTCTGCAAAGATCCTTCTGCACACAAGTCTCCAACATCTGCTCTCTGCAACAATCCTTCTGCACCCCACTCTCCAAAATCTGCTCTCTGCAATGATCCTTCTGCACCCCAGTATCCAACATCTGCTCTATGCAACAGTCCTTCTGCACCCCTGTCTCCAACCTCTGCTCTCTGCAACAGTCCTACTGAAACTCAGTCTGAAAACTCTGTTATCTGCAACGATCCTTCTGCACCCCAGTCTTCAAACTCTGCTCTCTGTTAGAGTCCCGTTGCACCTAAGTCTCGAAACTCTGCTCTCTGTAAGATCCTTCTGCAACCCTGTCTCCAAACTCTGCTCTCTGTAACAGTCCTTCGGCACCCCAGTCTCCAACCTCTGCTCTCTGCAACAGTGCTTGTAAACCGAGTCTCCAAACTCCGCTCTCTGCAACAATCCATCTGCACCCCAGGCTCCAACTTCTGTTCTCTGTAACAATCCTTCTTCACCTCAGTTACCGAACTCTGATCTCTGCAATGGTCCTTCTGAACCACAGTCTCCAACCTCTTCTCTCTGTAACAGTCCTGCTGCACCTCTGTTTACAACCTCTTTTCTTTGTAAGATCCTTTTGCAACCTTGTCTAAAAACTCTGCTCTCTGTAGAATTAGTTCTGCACCCAAGTCCCAAACTCTGCTCTCTGTAACATGCCTTCTGTCCTGCAGACTCCAACCTCTGCTACCTGTAATGGTCCTTCTGCACCCCAGTCTCCAACCTCTGCTCTCTGTTACAATCCTTCTGCACCCCAGTCTCCAACCTCTGCTCTCTGCAATGATTCTTTTGCACCCCAGTATCAAACATGTGCTCTCTGCAATAGTCCTTCTGCATCCCAGTCTTCAACATCTCCAGTCTGCAACAGTCTACCTGAAGCTCAGTGTAAAAATTCTGCTCTCTGCAACGATCTTTGTTCACACCAGTCTCCAAAATCTGCTTTCTGTAACAGTCCTTCTTCAACTCAGTCTCCAAAATCCGCTCTCTGTAACAGTGCTTCTGCACCCCAGCCTCCAACCTCTGCTTTCTGTAAGATTTTTTTGCACCCCAGTATCCAAATCTGCTCTCTGTAACATTCCTTCTGCTCCCCAGAATCCAACCTCTGCTCTCTGTAACAGTCCTTCTGCTCACCAGTCTCCAACCTCTGCTCTCTGTAACAGTCCTTCTGCACCTCTGTCTCGTACCTCTGCTCTCTGAAACAGTTCTTCTGCACCCCAGTCTCTAACTTATGCTCTCTGCAACAATTCTACTGCACTCCAAGGTCTGCACTCTGAAACAGTCCTTCTCCACACCAGTCTCCAACCTCTGCTCTATGTAACAGTCCTCCTGTAGTGCAGTCACCAAAATCTGCTCTCTGTAACGCTCCTTCTGCTACCCAGTCTTCAACCTCTGCTTTCTGTATTAGTTCTTCTTCACCCCAGTCTCCAACCTCATCTCTCTGTAACAGTCTTTCTTCACCTCAGTGTCAAAACTCTGCTCTCTGTAACAGTCCTTCTGCACCCAAGTTTCAAACCTCTGCTTTCTGCAACAGTCCTTTTCCACCCCATTCTAAAAACTCTGCTATCTGCAACAGTCTTTCTGCACCCCAATCTCAACACTCTGCTATCTGCAACAGTCCTTCTGTACCCCAGTCTCCAACCTCTGCTCTGTAACAATCCTTCTGCACTTCAGTCTCCAAACACTGCTCTCTACAATTGTCCTTCTGAACCTCAGTCTCTAAACTCTACTCTCTCTAAAAGTCCTTCTGCACCTCAGTCTCCAACATATTCTCTCTGTAAGATCTTTCTGCAACCCAATCTGTAAACTCTGCCCTTTGGAACAATTTTTCAGCACACATTCTCCCACCTCTGTTCTCTGTAACAGTCCTTCTGCACGCCAGTCTCAATCCTCTGCTCGATACAAGGATTCTTCTGCATGCCAGTCTCCAAACATTGCTCTCTGAAACAGTCCTTCTGCACCCCAGTCTCCAATATCTGCTCTCTGCAACAGTCCTTCTGCACCTCATTCTGAATACTCTTTTCTCTGCAACGATCATTCTGCACACCAGTCTCCATCCTTTTCTCTCGATAACAGTCCTGCTGTACCACAGTCTCCAAAATCTTCTCTCTGTAAGATCCTTCTGAAACCCTGTCTCAAAACTCTGCTGTTTGCAACAGTCCATCTGCACCCTAGTCTCCAACCTCTGCTCTGTGTAACAGGCCTTTTGCACTCCATTCTCCAATCTCTGCTGTCTGCATCAATCCTTCTACACCGGAGTCTCAAAACTCTGCTTTCTGTATCAGTCCATCTGCACCCCAATTTCCAACCTCTTCTCTCTGTAACAGTCCTTCTGCACCTCAGTCTACAAACTCTGCTCTCTGCAACAGTCCTTCTTCAATCCAGTCTCCAACATCTGCTCTCCGCAACAGTCCTTCTGCAACAAAGTCTCCAAACTCTGCCTCTGTAACAGTCCTACTGAAAGGCAGTCTCCAACCTCTACTCTCTGCAACAGTGCTTCTGCACACAAATCTCAAACCTTTGCTCTCCGCAACAGTTCTTTTACACCCCATGTCCAGCTTCTGCTCTCAGCAGCAGTCCCTGTGCAACGCAGTCTCCAACCTCCGCTCTTTATAAAGATCCTTCTGTACCTTATTCTTCAAACTCTACACTCTGTAAAATACTTCTGCATCCCTTTTCCAAAATCTGCTCTCCGTAACAGGATTACTACACCCCAGTCTCCGACCTCTTTTCTCTATAACAATCTTTCTGCACCCCAGTCTCCAAACTCTGCTCTCTACAATGATCCTTCTGCACCCCAGTCTCCTACCTCTGCTCTCTGCAGCAGTCCTTCTGCACCCCAGTCTCCAACATGTGTTCTCTGCAATAGTCCTTCTTCACCTCAGTCTGAAAACTCTGTTCTCTGCAACGATCTTTCTGCACCCTAGTCTCCAACCTCTGCTCTCTATAACAGTCCTGCTGCACCTTGGTCTACAACCTCTTCTCTCTGTAAGATCCTTGAGCAACGTTGTCTAAAAATTCTGCTCTTCATAACAGTTCTTCTGCACCCCAGTCTCCAACGTCGGCTCTCGGTAACAGTCCTTTTGCACCTCAGTGTCCAAACTCTTCTCTCAACAACGATTCTTCTGTGCCTCAGTCTCCAATCTCTACTCTCTTTAACAGTCCTTGTGCACCCCAGTCTCAAACCTCTTCTGTCTGCAACGATCCTTTGCACCCCAGTCTCCAAACTCTGCTCTCTCTAACTGTCCTTCTGAACCTCAGTCTCCAACCTTTTCTCTCTTTAACATTCCTTCTGCACCTCAGTCTTCAACCTCTGCTCTCTGCAAAAGTGCTTCTACACCCCATTCTCTAACCTCTTTTCTCTGCAACAGTCCTTGTAAACCACAGTCTCCAACATATGCTCTCTGCAACAGTCCTTCTGTACCCTAGTCTCCAACATATGCTCTCTGTAACGGTCCTTCTGTACTGCAGTTTTCAAACTCTGCTCTCTCTAGCGGTCCTTCTGCACCCCAGTCTCCAAACTCTGCTCTCTGTATAAGTACTTCTGCACCCCAGTCTCCAACATCTGCTCTCTGTTACATTCCTTCTGCACCTCAGTATCCAACCTCTGCTCTTTCCAACAGTTCTTCTACACCCCAGTCTCCCACATCTGCTATTTGCAACAGTCCTTCTGCACCCCAGACTCCAACATCTGCTCTCTGTAACAATCCTTCTACACCTCAGTCTCGTTCTGCACCTCAGTTTTCAACCTCTGCTCTGTGTAAGTTCTTTCTGTAACCCAGTCTTTAAACTCTTCCCTCTGTAACAGTCCTTCTGCACACTTTGTCTAAACTCTTCTCTCTGTTACAGGCCTTCTGCACCCCAGTCTCCATACTCTGTTCTCTGTAACAGTAATTCTGCACCCTAGTCTCAAACCTCTGCTCTCTAGGACGATCTTTCTTCACCCCAGATTCCAACGTCTACTCTCTGCAACAGTCTTTCTGCACCCGTGTCTCCAAAAACTGCTTTCTGCAACAGTCTTTCTGGACCTCAGTCTGAAAACTCGGTGATCTGCAATGATCCTTCTGCACCCCAGTCTGCAAACTCTGCTCTCTGTAACAGTCCTGCTGCACCTCAGTCTCCAAACTCTGCTCTCCTCAAGATCCTTCTGCAACCCTGTCTCCAAACTCTGCTCTCTGTAACAGTACTTCTTCACCCCAGTCTCCAACCTCTGTTCTCTGTAGCAGGCCTTTTGAACCCAAATCTACTGCCACTACTCTCTGTAACATTCCTTCTGCACCTCAGTCTACAACCTCTGCTCTCTGGAACAGTCTACTGCACCTCAGTATCCAAGCTCTGCTCTCTGCAATGATCTTTCTGCAACTCAGTCTCAAAACTCTGCTCTCTGTAACCGTCCTTCTGCACTACAGTCTCCAACCTCTGCTCTTGCAACAGTCATCTGCACTCCAGTCTCCAACATCTGCTCTCTGCAACAGTCCTTCTACACCCTAGTTTCCAGCCTCAGCTCTCTGCAACAGTCCTTCTGCACCCCAGTCTCCGAACTCTGCTCTCTGCAACTATCTTTCTAGACCCCAGTCACCAACCTCTGCTCTCTGCAACAGTCCTTCTGTACCCCAGTTTCCAACCTCTGCGCTCTGTCACAGTTTTTCTATACCGCAGTCTCCAAACCCTGGTCTCTTTAACGTTTCTTCTGCACCCCAATTTGCAACATCTAGTTTCTGTAACAGTGTTTCTACACCTCAGTCTCCAAACTCTGCTCTCTGTAGCAGGCTTTCTGCACCCCAGTCTTCAAAATCTGCTCTCTTAAAGGATCCTTTTGCACCCCAGTCTTAAACCTCTACTCTCTGCAATGAACCTACTGCACCACACTCTTTAACCTCTGATCTCTGAAACAGTCCTTCTGCACCACAGTCTCGAACCTCTGCTCTCTGTAACAGTCCTTCTGCACCCCAGTATCCAAACTCTGCTCTCCATAAGAGTCTTTCTGCACATCAGATTCCAAACTCTGCTGTCTGCAACAGTCCATCTGCACCTCATGTTCAACCTCTACTCTCTGCAACAGTCCTTCAAAACCTCAGTCTCCAAACTCTCCTCTCTGCAACACTCCTTCTGGACCCCAGTCTCCAACCTCTGCCCTCTGTAACAAACCTTCTGCACCACAGTCTCCAATCTCTGCTCTCTGTAAGATTATTCTGCACTCCAGTTTCCAAACTCTGCTCTCTGTAACATTCATTTTCCACCCCAGTCTTTAACCTCTGTTCTGCAATTGTCCTGCGACACCCCAGTCTCCAACCTCTGTCCTCTGCAACAGTCCTTGTGCTCCCCAGTCTCCAACCTCTGCTCTCCGTAACAGTCTTTCAGCATCCCATTCTCCAAACTCTGCTTTCTGGAACAGTCCTTTTGAACCTCAGTCTCAAACCTCTGCTCTCTGTATCTATCCTTCTGCACTTAAGTCTCCAACCTGTGCTCTCTGTAACATTCTTTCTGCACCCCAGTATCCTAACTCTGCTCTCTGTAACAGTTTTTCTACACCTCAGTCTCCAACCTCTGCTCTCTGTAACAGTCCTACTGAATCTCAGTCTGACACCTCTGCTCTCTTCACGATCCTACTGCACCCCAGTCTCCAAACACAGCTCTCTGTAATGGTCCAGCTGCACCTCAGTCTCCAACCTCTGCTCTTTGTGAGATCCTTCAGCAACCCAGTCTCCAAACTCTGCTCTCTATAACTGTCCTTCTGCACCCCAGTCTCCAACCTTTCCTCTCTGTAACAAACCTTCTGCAAGCCAGTCTCCTACCTCTGTTCTCTGCAATGATCGTACTGCACCTCAGTCTCAAACATTTGATCTATGCAACTGTCCTTCTGCACCTCAGTCTCCAAATTCTGCTCTCAGTAAGATTCTTCTGCACACCTGTATCCAACCTCTGCTCTCTGTAACAGTCCTTCTGTATCCAAGTCTCCAACCTCTGCTCTCTGTAAAAGTCCTTCTGCACCCCAGTCCTTCTGCACCCGAGTTACCAAAATCTGCTCTCTGCAACATTCCTTCTATGCCCCAGTCTCCAACATCTTCTTTCTAAAACAGTTCTTCTGCACCTTAGTCTAAAAACCCTGCTCTCTACAACGACCCTTCTGCACCCCAGTCTCCAACCTCTGCTCTTTGTAAATGTCCTTCAGCACGTCAGTCTCACAACTCTGCTCTCTTTAAGATTCTTCTGCAACCCAGTCTTTAAACTCTGCACTCTGTAACAGTTCTTCTGCACAACAGTCTCCAACTTCTGCTCTCTGTAACAGACATTCTGAACCCCAGTCTCCAACCTATTCTCTCTGCAACGATTCTTCTCCACCCCAGTCTCCAACATCTGATCTCTGCAACACTCCTTTTGAACCCCAGTCTCCAAACTCTGCTCTCTGTAAGATCCATCTGAACCCCAGTCTCCAAACTCTACTCTCTGTAACAATTCTTCTGCACCCCAGTCTCCAAACTCTGCTCTCTCTAACAGTCCTTCTGCACCTGAGTCACCAACCTCTGCTCTGTGTAACAGTCCTTCTGCACCCCAGTTTCTAAAATCTTCTCTCATGAACGATCCTTCTGGAACCCAGTCTCCAATGTCTGCTCTTTGCAACAGTCCTTCTGCACCACAGTCTCCAACCTCTGCTCTCTGTCAGATCTTTCTGCACTCCAGTTTCCAAACTCTTCTCTCTGTAATATTGCTTCTCCACCCCAGTCTCCAACCTCTGTACTCTGCAACAGTTTTTCTTCTCCCCAGACTCCGAGATCTGCTCTCTGTAACAGTCCTTCTGTACCGCACTCTTCAACCTCTGCTCTTTGTAACGATCCTTCTACACCCCAGTCTCCATCTCTGCTTTCTTTATCAGTCTGTCTGAACCCCAATCTCCAACCTCTGTTCTCTGTATCTATCCTTCTTCACCTCAGTCTCCAACCTATGCTCTATTTAAGAGTCCTTCTGCACCCCAGTCTCCAACCTCTGCTCTCGGTAACAGACCTATACTGCAGTCTCCAACCTCTGCTCTCTGTAACAGTGTTTCTATACCGCAGTCTCAAAACTCTGGTCTTTGTAACGGTCCTTCTGCACCCCAACTTCCAACCTCTGCTTTCTGTAACAGTCCTTCTGCACCTCAGTCTCCAAACTCTGCTCTTACTAACAGTATTTCTACACCTCAGTCTCCAAACTCTGCTCTCTGTAACATTTCTTCTGCACCTCAGTCTGACACCTCTCCTCTCTGCATGGTCCTTCTGCACCTCAGTCTCCAAACACTGGTCTTTGTAAAACTCCACCTGTACCTCAGTCTCCATCCTCTTCTCTCCGTAAGATCCTTCAGCAATCCATTCTCCAAACTCTGCTCTCTATAACAGTCGTTCTGCACCCAAGCATCCAACCTCTCCTCTCTGTAACAGGCCTTCTGGACGCCAGTCTCCCAACTCTGCTCTCTGCAGCAGGCCTTCTGCTCCCCAGTCTCCATAATGTGCTCTCTGCAACGATACTTCTGCACCCCAGTCTCCAACCTCTGATCTCTGCAACAGTCCATCTGCACCTCAGTCTCCAAATTCTGCTCTCTGTAAGATGTTTCTGCACCGCTGTATCCAACATCTACTCTCTGTAACAGTCCTTCTGCACTGGAGTTTCCAACCTCTGCTCCTTGTAACAGGAATTCTGCACATCAGTCTCAAACCTCTGCTCTCTGGAACAGTCCTTTTCCACCCTAGTCTAAAACCTCTGCTCTCTACAACAGTCCTTCTGCAAACTAGTTACCAACATCTGCTATCTGAGACAGTCCTTCTGCACCTCAGTCTCCCAACTCTGCTCTCTGTAAGATCCTTCTGCAACCCAGTCTTTAAATTCTGCACTTTGTACCTGTCCTTCTGCACAACAGTCTCCAACTTCTGCTCTCTGTAACAGGCTTTCTGCACCCCAGTCTCCAACCTCTTCTCTCTGAAACAATTCTTCTCCAACCCAGTCTCTAACATCTGCTGTCTGCAATAGTCGTTTTGAACCCCAGTCTCCAAACTCAACTCTCTATAAGATCCATCTGAACCCCAGTCTCCAACCTATGCTCTCTGTAACAGTCCTTCTACACCCAAGTCTCCAAACTCTGCTCTCTGTAACAGTCCTTCTGCACCTCAGTCTCCAAACTCTGCTCTCTGTAACAGTCCTTCTGCAGCCCAGTCTCTAAAATCTGCTCTCTGCAACATTCCTTCTGCACCCCAGTCTTCAACATCTGCTCTCTGCAACACTCCTTCTGCACTCCAGTCTCCAAACTCTGCTCACTGCAAGGATCCTTCTGGACTCCAGTCTCTAAATTCTGCTCTCAGCAACAGTCCTTCTGCACCACAGTCTCCAAACTCTGCTCTCTATAAGATCTTTCTGCACTCCAGTTTCCAAACTCTGCTCTCTATAACATTCCTTCTCCACCCCAGTCTCCAACCTCTGCTCTCTGCAACAGTCCTTATGCTCCCCAGTCTCGGAGATCTGTTCTCTTTAACAGTCCTTCTGTTTCGCAGTCTCCAACCTCTGCTCTTTGTAAAGGTCCTTCTGCACCTCAGTCTCCAAATTCTGCTCTCTGTAAGATGTTTCTGCACCGCTGTATCCAACCTCTACTCTCTGTAACAGTCCTTCTGCACCACAGTCTCCAACCTCTGCTCTCTGTAACGGTCCTTCTGCACACCAATTTCCAACCTCTGCTTTCTGTAACAGTCCTTCTGCACATCAGTCTCTAAACTCTGCTCTCTGTAACAGATCTGCTACAACTCAGTCTCCAACCTCTGCTCTCTTTAACAGTACTTCTGCACCTAAGTCTGAAACCTCTGCTCTCCACGATTATTCTGCACCACAGTCTTTAACCACTGCTCTCTGTAACAGTCCACCTGAACCTCAGCCTCCAACATCTGCTCTCTGTAAGTTCCTTCAGAAAACTAGTCTCCAAACTCTGCTTTCTGTAACAGTTTCTCTGTACCCCAATCTAAAACCTCTCCTCTCTGTAACAGGCCTTCTGCACTCCAGTCTTGAAACTCTGCTCTCTATAGCAGGCCTTCAGCACCACACTCTCCATCCTCTGCTCTCTACAACTGTCCTTCTGCACCCCAGTCTCCAACCTCTGCTCTCTGCAATGATCCTACTTCACCCCAGTCTCCAAACTCTGATCTCTGCAACAGTCCTTCTGCACCTCAGTCTCCAAATTCTGCTCTCTGTAAGATCCTTCTGAAACCCTGTCTCCAACCTCTGCTCTCTGTAACAGTCCTTCTGCACCCCAGTCTCCAAACTCTACTCTCTGCAAGAGTCATTCTGCACCCCAGTCTCCAAACTCTGCTCTCTGAAACAGTCCTTCTGCACCCTAGTTACCAACATCTGCTCTCTGCTACAGTACTTCTGCACCCCAGTCTTCAACCATGGCTCTCTGTGATAGTCCTCCTGTACTGCAGTATCCAACCTCTGCTCTCTGTTACGGTCTTTCTGGACACCAGACTCTAATCGCTGCTTTCTGTATCAGTCCTTCTGTACTCCAGTTTCCAACCTCTGCTCTCAGTAAGAGTCCTTCTGCACCTCAGTCTCCAACCTCTGATCTTTGCAACAGTCCTTCTGCAACTCAGACTCCAAATTCTGCTCTCTTTAAGATCCCTCTGCACGCCTGTGTTTAACCTCTGCTCTCTTAAACTGTCCTTCTGAACCCGAGTCTCCAAACTCTGCTCTCTCTAACAGGACTTCCGCACCTCAGTGTCCAAACTCTACTCTCTGCAACAGTCCTTCTTCACTCCAGTCTCCAACCTCTGCTTTCTACAACAGTCTTTCTGGACCCTAGTTACCAACATCTGCTCTCTGCAACAGTCCTTCTTCAAGCCATTCTCCAACATCTGCTCTCTGCAACATTCATTCTGCACCTCAATCTGAAAACTCTGCTCTCAGCAACGACCCTTCTGCACCCATGTCTCCTACCTCTGCTCTCTGTAACAGTCCTTCTGCACCTCAGTCTCCAAACTATGCCCTCTGTTTGATCCTTCTGCAACCCAGATTTGAAATTCTGCACTCTGTAACAGTCCATCTGCACAACAGTCTCCAACCTCTGCTCTCTGTAACAGGCCTTTTGCACCCCAGTCTCCAACCTCTTTTCTCTGCAAAGATTATTCTCCACCTCAGTCTCCAACATCTGATCACTTCAACAGTCATTTTGCACCCCAGTCTCCAAACTCTGCTCTCTGTAAGATCAATCTGAACTCCATTCTCCAACCTCTGCTCTCTGTAACAGTCCTTCTGCACCTAAGTCTCAAAACTCTGCTTTCTGTAACAGTCCTTCTGTACCCCAGTCTCCAAACTCTCCTCTCTGTAACAGTCCTTCTGCACCTCATTCTCCAACCTATTCTCCCTGCAACAGTCTTTTTGCTCTTCAGTCTCCGTGATCTGCTTTCTGTAACAGTCCTTCTGTACCGCAGTGTCCAACCTCTGCTCTCTGTTTCAGTTCTTCTACACCCCTGTCTCCTAACTCTGCTTTCTGTATCAGCCTGTCTGAACCTCAGTCTCCAACTTCTGTTCTCTGTATCCATCCTTCTGCACCTCAGTCTCCAACTTGTGCTCTCTATAAGAGTCTTTCTGCATCCCAGTCTCCAACCTCTGCTCTCGGTAACTGTCCAAAACTGCAGTCTCCAAACTCTGCTCTCTTTAACGGTCCTTCTGCACGCCAATTTCCAACCTCTGCTTCATGTAACAGTTCTTCTACACCTCAGTCTCCAAACTCTGCTCTCTGTAACAGTCCTTCTACACCTCAGTCGCAAACCTCTGCTTCCTGTAACAGTCATTCTGCACCTCAGTCTGAAACCTCTGCTCTCTGCATGATACTTCTGCACCCAAGTCTTCAACCACTGCTCTCTGTAACACTACACCTGCACATCCTCTGTTCTCTGAAAGATACTTCAGCAACCCAGTCTCCAAACTCTGATATCTATAACAGTCCTTCTGCACCCCAGTCTCCAACCTCTTCTCTCTGTAACAGGTCTTCTGCATGCCAGTCTCCATACTCTGCTCTCTGTAGCAGGCCTTCTGCTCCTCAGTCTCCATCCTCTGATCTCTGCAACAGCCTTCTGCACCCCAGTCTGCAAACTATGCTCTCTGCAACGATCTTTCTGGACCCCAGTCTCCAACGTCTTCTCTCTGCAACAGTCCTTCTGCACCACAGTCACAAACCTCTGCTATCTGTAAGATTGTTCTTCACTCCAGTTGCCAAACTCTGCTCTTTCTAACATTCCTTCTCCACCCTAGTCGCCAACCTCTGCTTTCTGCAAGGTTCCTGCGGCACCCCAGTCTCCAAAATCTGTCCTCTGCAACAGTCCTTCTTCTCCCCAGTCTCCAATATCTGCTCTCTGTAACAGTCCTTCTGTACCGCATTCACCAATCTCTGCTCTCTGTAATGGTCCTTCTGCACCCCAGTCTCCAAGCTCTGCTTTCTGTATCAGTCCTTCTGAACCCCAGTCTCCAACCTCTGCTCTCTGTGTCTATCCTTCTTCACCTCAGTCTGTGCTTTCTGTAACAGTCCTTCTGCACCCAAGTCTCCAACCTCTGCTCTCTGTAACGATCTTTCTGTACCCCAATTTCCAACCTCTGTTTTCTGTAACAGTCTTTCTGCACCTCAGTCTCCAACCACTGCTCTCTGTAACAGTCCACCTGCACCTTAGTCTCCAACCTCTGCTCTCTGCAAGATCCTTCAGCAACCCTTTCTTCAAAATCTGCTCTCTGTACCAGTCTGCCTGCACCCAAGTCTCCAACCTCTCATCTCTCTAACAGGCCTTCTGCAAGCCAGTCTCCAAATCTGCTCTCTTTAGCAGGCCTTCTGCACGCATGTCTCCAACCTCTGCTCTCTGCAACGATCCTTATGCACCCCAGTCTTTAACCTGTGCTCTCTGCAATGATCCTACTGAACCCCAGTCTCCAACATCTGATCTCTACAACAGTCCTTCTGCACCTAACTCTCCAAATTCTGCTCTCTGTAAGATAATTCTGCACCGGTGTCTCCAACCTCTGCTCTCTGTAAAAGTCTTTCTTCACCCCAGTCTCCAACATTTGCTCTCCGCAACAGTTCTTCTTCACCCGAGTATCCAAATTCTGCTCTGTGTAACAGTCCTCCTGTACTGCAGAATCCAACCTCTGCTCTCTGTAAAGGTCTTTCTGCACCCCAGACTTTAATCTCTGCTTTTTGTATCAGTCCTTCTGCAACCCAGTCTCCCACCTCTGCTCTCTATAACAGTCCTTCTGCACCCCAGTCTCCAAAGTCCGCTATATGCAACAGTCCTTCTGCACCCCAGGCTCCAAACTCTGCTCTCTGTAACAATCATTCTGCACCTCAGTCTCCACACGCTGTACTCTGCAACGTTACATCTGCACCTCAGTCTCCAACATCTACTCTCTGTAACAGTCTTTCTGCACCTAATTCTTCAACCTCTGTTCACTGTAGGATCCTTCTCCAACCCAGTCTCAAAACTCTGCTCTCTGTAATAGTCCTTCTGCACACCAGTCTCCAACCTCTGCTCTCTGCACTGATCCTTCTTCACCCCAGTCTTCAACATCTGCTCTCTGCAACAATCCTTCTGAACACCAGTCTCCAACATCTGCGCTCTGCAACAGTCCTTCAGAAACTCAGTCTAAAAACTCTGCTCTCTGCAATGATCCTTCTGCAACTCAGTCTCCTACCTCTTTTCTCTGTAAGACCCTTCTGAAACCAAGTCTCCAAACTCTGCTCTCTGTAACAGTCCTTCTGCAGAATAGTTTTCAACCTTTGCTCTCTGTAACAGGAATTTTACAACCCAGTCTCAAACCTCTGCTCTCTGTAACAGGCCTTCAGAATTCCAGTCTCCAACCTCTTCTCTCTGCAATGATTTTTCTCCACCCCAGTCTCCAACCTCTGCTCTCGGCAACAGTCCTGCACCCTAGTCACTAACCTCTGCTCTCTGTAAGTTCCTTATGCACTCCAGTCTCCAACCTCTTCTTTCTGCAACGATTCTTTTTCATCCTAGTCTCCAACATCTGCTCTCTGCAACAGTCCTTTTGCACCCCAGTCTCTAAACTCTGTTCTCTGTAAGATCTATCCGAACCCCAGTCTCCAAACTCTGCTCTCTGTAACAGTCCTCCTGTACTGCAGAATCCAAACTTTGCTATCTGTAACGGTCTTTCTGCACCCCAGTCTCCAATCTCTGCTTTTTGTATCAGTCATTCTGCACCCCAGTCTCCAAACTCTGCTCTCTGTAACAATCCTTCTGCACCTCAGTCTCCAAACTCTGTACTCTGCAACGTTACTTCTGCACCTCAGTCTCCAACATCTACTCTCTGTATCAGTCTTTATGCACCTGATTCTTCAACCTCTGCTCTCTGTAGTTTCCTTCTCCAACCCAGTCTCCAACTTTTGCTCTCCGTAACCATCCTTCTGCACCTGAGTCTCCAAACTCTGTTCTCTCTACGGATTTTTCTACACCTCACTGTCCAACCTCAGCTCTCTGAAAAGATTCTTCTGCACCACAGTCTCCAACCTCTTCTCTCTACAACAGTCCTTCTGCACACCAGTCTCCAACATCAGCTCTCTGCAACAGTCCTTCAGCAACTCAGTCTAAAAACTCTGCTCTATGCAATGATCCTTCTCCACCTCAGCCTCCTACCTCTGCTCTCTGTAAGGCCCTTCTACAACCCAGTCTCCAAACTCTGCTCTCTGTAACAGTCCTTATGCAGAATAGTTTCCAACTTCTGCTCTCTGTAACAGAAATTTTACAACCAAGTCTCGAACCTCTGCTCTCTGTAACAGGCCTTCAGAACCCCAGTCTCCAACCTCTTCTCTCTGCAATGATTTTTCTCCACCCCAGTCTTCAAACTCTGCTCGCTGTAACAGTCCTTCTGAACCCCAGTCTTCAAACTCTGCTTTCTGAAACCGTTTTCTGCATCTCAGTCTCCATCCTCTGCTCTATGCAACAGTTCTTCTTCACCCACGTCTCCAACGTCTGCTCTCTGAAAAAGTCCTTCTGAACCCTAGTCTCCAAACTCTGCTCTCTGTAACAGTCCTTCTACACACCATTCTCAATACTCTGCTCGCCCCAAGGATACTTCTGCACCCCAGTCTCTATCCTGTGTTCTCTGATGCTTTCCTTTTGCACCCCAGTCTCAAGCATCTGCTCTCTGCAACAGTCCTTCTCCACTCCACTCTGTAAACTCTGATCTCTGTAACAGTCCTTCTGGACCCCTTCTCCAACCTCTACTCTCTGCTACAGTTCTTCTACACCCCAGTCTCCACCCTCTGCTCTAAGCAAAAGTTTTTCTGCACCCCAGTCTCCAAACTCTTCTCTATGTAACTATCCTTCTCACCTCAGTCTCCAAACTCTACTCTCCGTAACAGTGCTTCTGCACCTCAGTCTCAAAACTCTGCTCTCTGTAAGATCCTTCTGCACCCCAGTTTTCAAACTCTGCTCTGTAACAGGCCTTCTGCTCCCCAGTCTCCAACCTCTGCTCTCTGTATCAGTCCATCTGCATCCCAGTCTCCAAACTCTGCTCTCTGCAACGATCCTTCTGCACCCCAGTCTCTAAAATTTGCTCGCTGTAACAGTCCTTGTGCAACCCAGTCTCCAACATCTGCTCTCTGCAATATTTCTTCTGTACCTCAGTCTGAAAAATCTGCTATCTGCAACAATCCCTCTGTAGTCCAGTCTCCAACCTCTGCTCTCTGTAACAGTATTTCTGTACCTCTGTCTCCTAACTCTGCTCTCTGTAAGACCATTCTGAAACCCAGTCTAAAAACTCTGCTCTCTGTAACAGTCCTACTGCACCCCAGTCTACAAGCTCTGCTCTCTGAAACAGGCCTTCTGCATCCCAGTCTCCAACCTCTGCTCAATGTAAGAGGCCTTCAGCACCTTAGTCTCCAAGCTCTACTCACTACTATGATCCTTCTTCACCCCAGTCTCCTACCTCTTCTCTCTAAAACAGTTCTTCTGCACCCAGTCTCCTACCTCTGCTCTCTGTAAGATCCTTCTGCACACCAGTCTCTAACCCCTGCTCACTGTAACAGTCCTTCTGGAACCTATCTCCAAACTCTGCTCTCTGCAACGATCATTCTGCATCCCACTCTCCAACCTCTGTTTTCTGCAACAGTCCTTCTACACCCCAGTCTCCAAACTCTGCTCTCTGTAATAGTTCTTCTTTCCCAGAGTCTCAAACCTCTGCTCTCTGTAACGGTCCTTCTGCCCCCCAGTCTCCAACATCTGCTTTCTTTGTCAGTCTTTCTGCACACCAGTATCCAACCTCTGCTCTCTGTAACAGTCCTTCTGCACCTAAGTCTCCAACCTCTGCTTTCAGCAACAGTATTTTTGAACCCCAGTCTCCTAACTCTGCTCTCTGCAACATTCCTTCTGCACCCCAGTATCAAACCTATGCTCTCTATAAACGTCCGACTGCACCCCAGTCTCCAACCTCTGCTCTCTGTAATGATTCTTCTGCACCCCAGTCTCAAACATCCGCTCTCTGTAACAGTCCTTCTGCACCACAGTCTTCAAACTCTTTAGTCTGTAAGATCGTTCTGAAACCCAGTCTTTAACGTCTGCTATCTGTAACTGTCCTTCTGCACCCCAGTCTTTAACATCTGATCTCTGCAACAGTCCTTCTTCACCTAAGTCTCCAAACTCTGCTTTCTGCAACAGTCCTTCTGCACCCAAGTCTCCAATCTCTGCTCTCTGCAACATTCCTTCTGCACTCCAGTCTCCAAACTGTGCTCTCTGTAAAAGTCTTTATGCACCCCAGTCTCCAAACTCTGCTCTCTGTAACCATTCTTCTGCACTCCAGTCTAGAACCTCTGCTCTCTGCAACGATCCTTCTGCACATAAGTTTCCAACCTCTGCTCTCTGCAACGATCCTACTGTACCCCAGTCTCAAACCTCTGCTCTCTGCAAAAGTCCTTGTGAACCCCAGTCTCCATCATCTGCTTTATGCAACAGTTCTTCTGTACCTCAGTCTGAAAACCTCCCTCTCTGTAATCCTCCATCTGCAACCCAGTCTCCAAACTATGCTCTTTGTAACAGTCCTTCCTTACCTTATTCTCCAATCTCTGCTCTATGCAACAGTCCTTCTGGGCACAAGTCTCTAACATCTGCTCTCTTAAATAGTCATTCTAAAACCCAGTCTCCAACATCTGCTCTATGCAACAGTCCTTCTACACCGCAGTCTCCATACTCTGATCGCCCCAACGATCCTTCTGCACCCCAGTCTCCAAACTCTGTTCTCTACCTCAGTTCTTCTGCACCCCAGTCTCCAACCTCTGCTCTCTGAAACAGTTCTTCTGTACCACAGTCTCCAACCTTTGTTCTCTGTAAGGGTCCTTATGCACCCCAGTATCCAACTTCTTCTTTCTGTATCAGTCATTTTGAACCAAAGTCACCGAACTCTGCCCTCTGTAACCGTCCTTCTGCAACTCAGTCTCCATCCTCTGCTCTCTGCAACAGTCTTTTGGTACCCCAGTCTCCAAAATCTGCTCTCTGCAACAGTCATTCTCCACCCTAGTCTACAAACTTTGCTCTCTGTAACAGTCCTTCTGTACTGCATTCTACAACCTCTGTTCTCTGTAATGGTACTTCTGCACCCGAGTCTCCAACCTCTGCTTTCTGTGTCAGTCAATCTGCACCCCAGTCTTCAACCTCTGCTCTGTATATCTGTCCTTCTGCACTTTAGTCTCCAATCTGTGCTCTCTGCTATAGTCCTTCTGGACCCCAATCTCCAACCTCTACTCTCTGCAACAGTCCTTGTACATCCCAGTCTAAAACCTCTGCTCTCTGCATCAGTCCTTCTGCACCCCTGTCTCCAACCTCTGCTCTCTGTAACAATCCTTCTGCACCTCAGTCTCCAACCTCTGCTCTCTGCAACGGTACTTCTGCACCTCAGTCTCCAAATTCGACTCTCTGTAACAGTGCTTCTGCACCTCAGTCTCCATTCTCTGCTCTCTGTAAGATCCTTCTGCATCCCAGTCTTCAAACTCTGCTCTCTGTAACAGTTTTTCATAACCCCAGTCTCCAAATTGTGCTCTCTGTATCAGTCCATCTGCACCCCAGTCTCTAACGTCTGCTCATTGCAACGATCCTTCTGCATCCTAGTCTCCAACCTCTGCTTGCTTCAACAGTCCTTGTGCAACCCAGTCTACAACATTTGCTCTCTGCAATATTTCTTCTGTACCTCAGTCTGAAAAATCTGCTTTCAGCAGCACTCCTTCTACATCCCAGTCTCCAACCTCTGCTCTCTGCAACATTTCTTCTGCTTCCCAGTATCAAACCTGTGATCTCTGTAAAAGTCCGTCTGCACCCCAGTCTCCAATCTCTGCTCTTTTTCATGATCCTTCTGCACATCAGACACTAACCTCCACTCTCTGCAACAGTCCTTCTGCACCTCAGTCTCCAAACTCTGCTTTCTGCAACAGTCCTTCTGCACTCAAATCTCCAACCTGTGCTCTCCGCAACATTCCTTCTGCACCCCAGTCTCAAACCTCTGCTAAATGCAACAGTCCTTTTGAACCCCAGTCTTTAACATCTGCTTACTGCAACAGTTCTTCTGTACCTCAGTCTGAAAACTCTGCTCTCTGCAACAGTTTTTCTATACCCCAGTTGCCATACTCTGCTCGCCCCAACGATCCTTCTGCACCCCAGTCTCCAACGTCTGCTCTCTGAAACAGTCCTTCTACACCCCAGTCTCCAACCTCTGCTCTCTGCAACAGTCCTACTACACCCTAGTCTCCATACTCTGCTCGCCCCAACGATCCTTCTGCACCCCAGTCTCCAAATTTTGTTCTCTACATCAGTTCTTCTGCACCCCAGTCTCCAATCTTTGCTCTCTGTAACAGTCCTTCTGTACCGCCGTCTCCAACCTCTGTTCTCTGTAAGGGTCCTTATGCACCTCTGTATCCAACCTCTGCTTTCTCTATCATTTGTTTTGCACCACCGTCTCCAAACTCTTCCCTCTCTAACAGTCCTTCTGCAACTCAGTCTGCATCCTCTGCTCTCTGCAACAGTCCTTTTGCACCCCAGTTTCAAACATCTGCTCTCTGCAACAGTAATTCTCCACCTCAGTCTTCAACCACTGCTCTCTGTAACAGTCCATCTGTACTGCATTCTCCAAACTCTGCTCTCGGTAAGGGTACTTCTGCACCCGAGTCTCCAACCTATGTTTCTGTATCAGTCTTTCTTAACCCCAGTCTCCAAACTTTTCTCTGTGTAACTGTACTTCTGCACCTTAGTCTCAAACCTCTGCTCTCTGCTACACAATTTCTGGACCCCAATTTCCAAACTCTACTCTCTGCAACAGTCCTTCTACATTGTAGTCTAAAACCTCTGCTCTCTGCAACAGTTTCTCTGCACGCCAATCTCCAACCTCTACTCTCAGCAACAGTCCTTCTGAACCTCAGTCTCCAACCTCTGCTCTCTGCAAAATTCCTTCTGCACCCCAGTATCAAACCATTGCTCTCTGTAAAAGTCCGTCTGCACCCCAGTCTCCAACCTCTGCTCTCTGTAACGATCGTTCTGCACCTCAGTCTCGAACCTACGCTCCCTGTAACAGTCCTTCTGTACCTCAGTCTCCAAACTCTTTTCTCTGTAAGATTTTTCTGAAACCCAGTCTTTAACGTCTCCTCTCTGTAACAGTCCTTCTGCACCCCAGTCTTTAACCTCTGCTCTCTGCAACAGTCCTTCTGCACCTCAGTCTCCTACCTCTACTTTCTGCAACAGTCCTCTGGAAACAAATCTCCAACCTCTGCTCTCCGCAACATTCATTCTGCACCCAAGTATTCAACCTGTGCTCTCTGTAAAAGTCCTTCTGCACCCCAGTCTCCAAACTCTCTTCTCTTCTCGCCCCAACGATCCTTCTGCACCCCAGTCTCAAACGTCTGCTCTCCGAAACAGTCCTTATACACCCCAGTCTCCAACCTCTGCTCTCTGCAACAGTTTTTCTACACCTCAGTCTCCAACCTCTGCTCTCTGCAACTATCCTTCTGCACCCCAGTCTGAAACCTCTGCTAGCTGAAACAGTCCTTGTGAACCCCAGGCTCCAACATCTGCTTTCTGCAACAGTTTTCTGTACCTCAGTCTGAAAACTCTGCTCTCTGCAAAAATCCATCTGCACCCCAGTCTCAAAACTCTGTTCTCTGTAACAGTCCTTCTGTAACTCAGTCTCCAATCACTGCTCTTTGCAACAGTCCTTCTACACCCAAGTCTCCATACTCTGATCGCCCCAACGGTCCTTCTGCACCCCAGTCTCCAAACTCTGTTCTCTAAATCGGTTCTTCTGCAACCCAGACTCCAACCTCTGGTCTCTGTAACAGTCCTTCTATACCACAGTCTCCAACCTCTGTATTCTGTAAGGGTCTTTATGCACCCCAGTATTCAACCTGTGCTTTCTGTATCAGTCCTTTGAACCACAGCATCCAAACTCTGCCCTCTGTAACCGTCTCTCTACAACTCAGTCTGCAACCTTTGTTCTCTACAACAGTTTTTTTGCAGCCCAGTCTTCAAACTTTGCTCTCTGTAACAGTCCTTCTGTACTGCATTCTCCAACCTCTTCTCTCTGTACGGGTACCTCTCTGCACCCCAATTTCCAACCTCTGCTTTTTTGTCAGTCCTTCTGCAACCCAGTCTCCAACCTCTGCTCTCTGCTACAGTCCTTCTGAACACCAATCTCCAACCTGTACTCTCTGCAACAGTCCTTGTACATCCCAGTCTATAACCTCTGCTCTCTGCATCAGTCCTTCTGCACCCCTGTCTCCAACCTCTGCTCTCTGTAACAATCCTTCTGCACCTCAGTCTTCAACCTCTACTCTCTGCAACGGTACTTCTGCACCTCAGTATCCAACTTCTACTCTCTGTAACAGTGATTCTGCACCTCAGTCTCCATTCTTTCCTCTCTGTATGATCCTTCTGCAACCCAGTCTTCAAACTCTGCTCTCTTCAGAGTTTGAAGACTCTGAAGAGACAGTCCTTCATCATTCCAGTCTCCAAATTGTGCTCTCTGTAACAGGCCTTCTGAACTCCAGTCTCCAACCAATGCTCTCTGTATCAGTCCAACTGCACCCCAGTCTCTAACGTCTGCTCACTGCAACGATCCTTCTGCACCCCAGTCTCCAACCTCTTCTTGCTGCAACAGTCCTTGTGCAACCCAGTCTACAACATCTGCTCTCTGCAACATTTCTTCTGTACCTCAGTCTGAAAACTCTGCTGTCTTCAATAATCCTTTTGCACCCCAGTCTTTAACCTGTGCTTTCTGTAACAGTCCTTGTGCACCCCTGTCTCCAAACTCTGCTCTCTGTAACAGTTTTTCTGCAACTCAGTCTCCAAACTCTGCACTCTGCAACAGTCCTCTGCACCCCAGTCTCCAACTTCTGCTCTCGGTAACAGTACTTCTGCACCCCAATCTCCAAACTCTGCTCTCTGTAACACTCCTTCTGCACTCCAGTCTCTACCCTGTGATCTCTGTAACAATTCGTCTGCACATCAGTCTCCAACCTTTGCTCTCTTCAATGTTTATTTGCTACTCAGTCCCCAAACTGTACTCTGTGTAAAAGTCCTTCTTCACCTCAGTCTCCAAACTCTGCACTCTGCAACGATCCTGCTGCACCCCAGTTTTCAAAATGTACTTTCTGTAACAATCCTTCTGCACCCCAGTCTCCAACCTCTGCTCTCTGTAACAGGTCTTCTGCACCCCAGTCTCCAAACTCGGATCTCTGTAACAGGCCTTCTGCTCCCCAGTCTCCAACCTCTTCTCTCTGCAACGATCCTTCAACACCTCAGTCTCCAACCTCTGCTCTCTGAAACAGTCCTTGTGCACCTCAGTCTGAAAACTCTGCTCTCTGCAAAAATCTTTCTGCACCCGAGTTTCCAACCTTTGCTCTCTATAACAGTCCTTCTAAACCTCAGTCTCCACAATGCTCTCTGTAAGATTCTTCTGTTACCCAGTCTCGAAATTGTGCTATCTGCAACAGTCCTTCTGCACCCCAGTCTACAAACTCTGCTCTCTGGAACAGGCCTTCTGCACCCCGGTCTCCATTCTCTGCTCTCTGTAACTGGCCTTTTGCACCCTAGTCTCCAACCTCTTCTCTCTGCAGCGAACCTTCTTCACCTCAGTCTCCAACCTCGGCTCTCTGCAACAGTCTTTCTGCACCCCAGTCTCCAACCTCTGCTCTATGTAACAGTCCTTCTGCACCTTAGTCACAAACCTATGCTCTCTGAAAAAGTTCTTCTGCACCCCAGTAACCAAAATCTGCTCTGTTTAATGATCTTTCTGCACCTTAGTTTCCAACCTCTGCTCTCTGCAATGATACTTCTGAACCCCAGTCTCCAACCTCTGCTCTTTTTATCAGTCCTTCTGGACCCAAGTCTCCTAACTCTGCTCTCTGCAACATTTCTTCTGCACCCCAGTCTCCAACCTGTGCTCTCTGCAACAGTCCTTCTGCACAGAAGTCTCCAATATGTGCTTTCTGCAACGATCCTTCTTCTACCCAGTCTCCAAACTCTGCTCTCTGTAAAAGACCTTTTGTATCGCAGTCTCCAAACTCTTCTCTTTGTAACGGTCCATCTGCTCCCTAATTGCCAACCTCACCTTTCTGTAACAGTCCTTCTGCAGCCCAGTCTCCAAAATCTTCTCTCTGCAACGATCCTTCTGTACCTCAGTCTCCAACCTCTGCTCTCTGTAAAGGTCCTTCTGCACCTCAGTCTCCATCCTTTTCTCTCTGTAAAAATCTTTCTTCACCTCAGTCTCCAACGTCTTCTCCCTGTAACAGTCTTTCTGTACCGAAGTCTCCAACCTCTTCTCTCTATAATGGAACTTCTGAACCCAAATTTCCAAACTCTGCTTTCTGAAACAGTCCTTCTGCACCTGAGACCCAAAACTCTGCTCTCTGTAACAGTCCTTCTAAACCTCAGTCTGAAACCTCTGCTCTCTGCAACAATCATTCTAAACCCCAGTCTCCAAACTGTGCTATCTGTAACAATCCTTCTGAACCCCAGTCTCAAACATCTGCTCTCTGTAACATGTCTTCTGCAACTCAGTCTCCAAAGTCTGCTCTCAGTAACAGGCCTTCTGTCCCAGTCTCCAACCTCTTCTCTCTGCAACGATTCTTCTGCACCTCAGTCTCCAACCTCTGCTATCTTCAACAGTACTTCTGCTCTCTGTAAGATCCTTCTGCACCCCGTTTTTTAAACTTTGCTCTCTGTAACAGTCATTCTGAAACTCAGTCTCCAAACTCATCTCTCTGCAACGGCCCTTCTGCACCCCAGTATCCCACGTCTATTCTCTGCAGCAGTAATTTTGCACCCCAGGCTACAAACTCTGTTGTCTGTAATAGTCCTTCTGCACTCCAGTCTCCAAACTCTACTTTCCGTATCAGTTATTCTGCACCCCAGTCTAAAACCTCTGCTCTATGTAACAGTCCTTCTGCACCTCAGTCTCCAAACTCTGCTCTCCGCAACAGTCCTTCTGCACCCCAGTCTCCAACCTCTGTTCTGTGCAAAAGTCCATCTACACACCAGTCTCCTATATCTGCTCTCTGCAACGATTCTTCTGCATCTTAGTCTCCAACGTCTGCTCTCTGCAACAGTCCTTCTACACAATAGTCTCCAACTTCTGCTCTCTGCTACAGTCCTTCTTCACCCCAGTCTCTAACCACTGCTCTCTTCAACATTTCTTCTGCACCACAGTCTCCAACCTTTGATATCTGTAACTATCCGACTGCACCCCGGTCTCCAAACTTTGCTCTCTGTAGGGATCTTTCTGCACCTCAGTCTGAACCTCTGCTGTCTGCAACGATCCTTCTGCACCCCAGTCTCCAATGTCTGTTATGTGCAACAGTCCTTCTGACCCCATTCTCCACCCTCTGCTCTTTGTAACAGTACTTCTGAACCACGGTCTCCAATCTTTGCTCACTGCAACATTTCTTCTGCACCCCAGTCTCCAAACTGTGCTCTCTGTAACTATCTTTCTGACCCTAGTCTCCAAACTGTGTTCTCTGTAACGATTCTTCTGCACCTCAGTCTCCAACCTCTGCTCTCTTCAACGATCCTTCTGCACCTCAGTTTCCAAACTCTGCTCTCTGCAATGATTCTTCTGCACCACAGTTCCAACCTCTGCACTCTGTAACAGTTTTTCTACACCTAGTCTCAAAACCATTCTCTCTGTACCAATCCTGCTGCACCTCAGTCTCCAACCTCTCCTCTCTGTAACAGTCCTTCTACACCTCAGTCTCCAACTTCTGCTCTCTGTAACAGGCTTACTGCACCCCAGTCTCCAACCTCTGCTCTCTGCAACAGTTCTTCTGCACCCCAATCTCGAATCTCTGCTCTCTGTAACAGTCTTTCTGAACCCCAGTCTCCAACCTCTTCTCTCTGCAACGATCCTTCTGAACCTCACTCTCCAACCTCTGCTCTCTGCAACAGTCCTTCTGCACCCCAGTCTCCAGACTCTGCTCTCTGTAAGATCCTTTTGCATCCCTTTCTCCAACCCTTCCTCTCTGTAACAGTCTTTCTGCACCCAAGTATCCAACCTCTGCTCTCTCTAAATGTCCTTCTGAACCTCAGTCTCCAACCTTTGCTCTCTGTAATGGTCATTCTGTACTGCGGTCTCAAATCTCTGTTCTCTGTATCAATCCTTCTGCACTTCAGTCTCCAACATCTGCTCTTCATAAGTCCTTTTGCACCCTAGTCTCCAAAATCTGCTCTCTACAACGGTCCTTCCACACCAAAGTCTCCAAACTCTGCTCTCTCTAACAGTCCTTCTGTACCCCACTCTCCAAACTCTTCTCTCTATAACGGTCCTTCTGCACCCCTATTGCCAACCTCTGCTTTCTGTAACAGTCCTTCTGAACCTCAGATTCCAACCTCTGCTCTCTGTATCAGTCCTTCTAAGCCTCAGTCTGAAACCTCTGGTGTCTGCAAAAGTCTTTCTGCACCTCAGTTTCCAAACTGCGCTATCTATAACAATCCTTCTGCACCCCAGTCTCCAACCTCTGTTCTCTGTAAGAGGTCTTCTGCACCCCAGTCTCAAACCTCTTCTCTCTAAATGATCCTTCTGCACCTCAATCTCCAACCTCTGCTTTCTGCAATGATCCTTCTGCAATCCAGTCTACAACAACTGGTCTCTGCAACAGTCCTACTGCATCCCAGTCTTTAACCTCTGCTCTCTGCTACAGTACCACTGCACCCCAGTCTCAACCTCTGCTCTCTGCAACATTTCTTCTGCACCCAAGTCTCCAACCTGTGCTCTCTATAACTGTCCTGCTGCACCCAGGTATCCAAACTCTGCTCTCTGTAGCGATCCTTCTGCACCTCATTCTCTAACCTCTGCTCTCTGCAACGATTCTTCTGCACCCCAGTCTCCATCCTCTGTTCTCTTTAAGAATCCTTTTGCACCCCAGTCTCCAACCTCTCCTCTCTGTAAAAGTCCTTCTGCACTTAAGTCTCTATGTTCTGCAATCTCTAAGAGTCCTTCTACACCCCAGTCTCAAACCTCTGCCCTCAGAAATGATCTTTCTGCACCTCAGACTCCAACCTCTGCTCTCTTTAATAGTCCTTCTGCACCCAGTCTCCAACATCTGCTCTCTGAAACTATCCTTCTTCTCCCTAGGCTCCAACCTTCGCTCTCTGCAATGGTCCTTCTACATCCCAGTTTCCAAAATCTGCTCTTTGTAACAGTCTTTCTGCACCTCAGTTTCCAAACTCTGCTCTCTTAAACAGTCCTTCTGCACACCTGTCTCCAAACTCTACTCTCAGTAACAGTTCTTCTGCACCCCAATCTCCAAACTCTGCTCTCTGTAACACTCCTTCTGCACCCCAGTCTCCACCCTCTACTCTCTGTAAAAGTCCTTCTGCACCTCAGTCTCCAACCTCTGCTCTCTGTAAGATCTTTCTGCAACCCATTCTCCAAACGCTGCTCTCTGTAACAGTCTTCCGCAACCCAGTCTCCAAATTCTGCTCTCTGTAACAGGCCTTCTGCACCCCAGTCTTCAAACTCTGCTCATTGTAACAGGCCTTCTGTACCCCAGTCTCCAACCTGTGCTCTTTGCAACGATTTTTCTGCACCCCAGTCTCCAAACTCTGCTCTCTGTAACAGTCCTTCTCTACCCCAGGATCCAACATCTGCTCTCTGAAACAGTCCTTCTGCACCTCAGTCTGAAAACTTGGCTCTCTGTAAAAATCTTTCTGCACCCGAGTTTCCAAACTTTGCTCTCTATAACAGTCCTTCTGAACCTCAGTCTACAAAACGCTCTCTGTAAGATCCTTCTGCAACCCATTCTCCAAACACTGTTCTCTGTAACAGTCTTCTGCAACCCAGTCTCCAAAATCTGCTCTCTGTAACAGTCTTTCTGCACCTCAGTCTTCAAACTCTGCTCTCTGAAACAGTCCTTCTGCACGCCAGTCTCCAAACTCTGCTCTTTGTAACAGGCGTTCTTCACCCCAGTCTCCAATCTCTGCTCCCTGTAACAGGCCTTCTGCACCCCAGTCTCCAACCACTTTTCTCTTCAACGATCCTTCTTAACCTCAGTCTCCAACCTCTTCTCTCTGCAACAGTCCTTCTGCACCCCAGTCTTCAACTTCTGCTCTATGTTACAATCCTTCTGCACCTCACTCTCCAATCTGTGCTCTCTGCAACGGTTCTTCTGCACCCCAGTCTCCACACTTTGTTCTCTGCAACATTCCTTCTGTACCCCAGTCTCCAACCTCTGCTCTCTGCAACAGTTCTTCTGCACTCCAGTCTCCAAACTCTGCTCTCTGCTAAAGTACTTCTGCACCCGAGTCTCCAACATCTGCTCTCTGTATCAGTCCTTTTACACCTCAGTCTCCAACCTCTGCTCTCTGCAACAATCTTTCTGCACCCAGTCTCCAACCTTCTATTTCTGTATCAGTCCTTCTGCACTACAGTCTCCAAACTCTGCTCTCTGCAAAACTCTTTATGCACCCAAGTCTTTAAACTCTGTTGTCTGCAACATTTTTTCTACACCCCAGTCTCCAACCTGTGGTCTCTGTAACAGTTCTTCTGTACCCCAGTCTACATTATCTCCTCTCTGCAACAATCCTTCTTCTACCCAGTCTCCAAACTCTGCTCTCTGTAAAAACCCTTTTGTATCACAGTGACCAACCTCTTTTCTTTGTAACAGTCCATCTCCTCCCCAATTGCCAACGTCTGCTTTCTGTAACAGTTCTTCTGCACCTCAGACTCCAAACTCTTCTCTCTGCAACGATCTTTCTACACCTCAATCTCCAACCTCTGCTCTCTGTAAAAGTCCTTCTGCACCTCAGTCTCCATTCTTTGCTCTCTGTAATTGTCCTTCTGCACCCCAGTCTCCAATCTCTGCTCTCTGTAACAATCCTTCTGCACCCCAGTCTCCCAAATCTACTCTCTACAAATGTGTTTCTGCTGCCCAGTCTAAAAACTCTGCTCTGTAACAGTCCTTTTGTACGGAGTCTCCAACCTCTTCTCTCTATAACGGTCCTTCTACACCCAAATTTTCAAACTCTGCTCTCTGTAACAGTCCTTCTAAGCCTCAGTCTGAAACTTCTGCTATCTGCAACAATGCTTCTAAACAACAGTCTCCAAACTGTGCTATTTGTAACAATCCTTCTGCATCCCGGTCTCCAAAATCTGCTCTCTGTAACAGGTTTTGTTCAACCCAGTCTCCAAACTCTACTCTCTGTAACAGGCCTTCTGCACCCCAGTCTCCAACCTCTTCTCTCTGCAACAGTCCTTCTGCACCTCAGTCTCTAACGTCTGGTCTCTGCAACAGTCCTTTTAAACCGCAGTCTCCAACCTCTGCTCTCTGCAATGATCCTGCTGCATCCCAGTCTCCAACAACTGCTCTCTGCAAAGTCCTTCTGCACCCTAGGCTACAACCTCTGCTCTATGCTACAGTACTTCTGCACCCCAGTCTTCAACCTCTTCTCTCTGCAAAATTTCTTCTGCATCCAAGCCTCCAAACTGTGCTATCTGTAACTGTCATGCAGACACCCAGTCTCCAACCTCAGCTCTCTGTAGCGATGCTTCGGCACCTCATTCTCCAACCTCTGCTCTCTGCAACGATCCTTCTGCACCCTAGTCTCCATTATCTGTTCTCTGTAAGAATCCTTTTGCACCCCAGTCTCCAACCTATCTTCTCTGTAAAAGTCATTCTGCACCTCAGTCTCCAAGTTCTGCAATCTGCAGCCGTCCTTCTGCACCCCAGTCTCAAACCTCTGCACTCAGAAATGATCTTTCTGCACCTCAGACTCAAACCTCTGCTCTCTTTAATAGTCCTTCTGCACCCCAGTCTTCAACATCTGCTCTCTGCAACGATCCTTCTTCTCCCCAGGCTCCAACATCTGCTCACTGCAACGGTCCTTCTACATCCCACTTTCCAAAATCTGCTCTCTGTAACAGTCCTTCTTCACCTCAGTTTCCAAACTCTGCTCTCTGAAACTGTTCTTCTGAACCCCTGTCTCCAACCTCTGCTCTCAGTAACAGTTCTTCTGCACCCCAATCTCCAAACTCTGCTCTCTGTAGCACTCCTTCTGCACCCCAGTCTCCACACTCTACTCTCTATAAAAGTCCTTCTGCACCTCAGTCTTCAACCTCAGCTCTCTGTAAGATCCTTCTGCACTCCAGTCTCCAAACACTGCTCTCTGTGACAAGCCTTCAGCACCCCAATCTTCAACCTCTGCTCTCTGTAACAGGCCTTCTGCACCCGAGTCTCCAACCTGTGCTCTCTGCAACGATTCTGCTGCACCCCAGTCTCTAAACTCTGCTCTCTGTAACAGTCCTTCTGCACCCAATGATCCAACATCTGCTCTCTGAATCTGGCCTTCTACACCTCAGTCTGAAAACTCAGCTCTCTGCAAAAATCCTTCTGCATCCGAGTTTCCAAACTTTGCTCCCAGTTCTAACCTCTGCTCTATGCAACATTTCTTCTGCTCCCCAGACTCCGAACTGTGCTTTCTGTAACATTGTTCCTGACCCCAGTCTCTAACCTCTGCTCTCTGTAAAGATTCTTCTGCATCTTCATCTCCAAACTCTGATCTCTGCAACGATCCTTCTGCACCTCAGGTTCCAACGTCTGCTCACTGCAAGATCCTTCTGCACCACGTTCTTAACCTCTGCTTTCTGTAACAGTCCTTCTGCACCTCAGTCGCCAACCTCTTCTCTCTGTACCAATCCTTCTGCACCTCAGTCTCCAACCTCTGCTCTCTGTAACAGGCCTTCTACACCCCAGTCTCTAACCCCTGCTCTCTGTAACAGTTCTTCTGCACCACAGTCTCGAACCTCTGCTCTTTGTGAGAGTCCTTCTGCACCCGAGTCTCTAACCTCTTCTCTCTGTAACAATCCTTCTGCACCCCAGTCTCCAACCTCTGCTCTCTATACAGTTCTTCTGCACCCCAAACTCCAAACTCTGCTGTCTGTATCACTCCTTCTTCACCAAAGTCTCCATCCTCTGCTCTCTGTAAGAATCCTTCTGAACCCCAGTCTCCAACCTCTGCTTTTTGTAAAAGTCCTTCTGCACCTCAGTCTCCAACCTCTGCTCTCACTAATGGTTTTTCTCCACTCCAGTCTCTAACCTCTGCTCTCTGTAACGATCCATCTGCAACTCAGTCTCCAACCTCTGCTCTATGTAACAGTCCGTCTGCACCCTAGTCTCCAACATCTGCTCTCTGAAAGGATCCTTCTTCTACCAAGTTTTTAACCTCTGCTCTCTGTAACAGTCCTTTTGTATCGCAGTCTCCAACATCTTCTCTTTGTAACAGTCCATCTGCTCCCCAACTGCCAGCCTCTGCTTTCTGTAACAGTCTGTCTGCACCCCAGTCTCCAACCTCTTCTCTCTGAAATGATACTTCTGCACCTCAGACTCCAACCTCTGCTCTCTGCAACAGTCCTTCTGCACCCTAGTCTCCAGACTCTGCTCTCTGGAAGATCATTTTTCATCCCAGTCTCCAAACTCTGCTCTTTGTAGCAGTTCTTCTACACCTCAGTATCCAAACTCTGCTCTCTTTACAAGTTTTTCTGCACCTCAGTATCCAAACTTTGCTCTCTGCAATGGTCCTTCTGCCCCCCAGTTTCCAACCACTGCTCTCTGTAACAATCCTTCTGCACCTCAGTCTCCAACGTCTGCTCTCTGTAACAGTCCTTCTCTACCCCAGTCTCCAACATCTGCTCTCGGCAACGATCCTTCTGCAACCCAGTATCCAAACTCTGCTCTGTGTAACAGTCCTTCTAAGCCTCAGTCTGAAACCTCTGCTCTCTCTAACAATCCTTCTGCAACTCAGTCTCCAACCTCTGCTCTCTGTGACAGTCCTTCTGCACTCCAGTCTTTAACATCTGCAATCTTCAGCGATTCTTCTTCTACCCAGTCTCCAAACTCTGCTCCCTGTAACAGTCTTTTTGTATTGCAGTCTCAAATCTCTTCTCTTTGTAACGGTTCTTCTGCTCCACAATTGCCAAACTCTGCTTTCTGAAAAAGTCCTTCTGCACCCCAGTCTTTAACCTCTTCTCTCTGCAACGATCCATCTGCACTTAAGTCTCTAAACTCTGCTCTCTGCAACAGTCCTTCTGCACCCCAGTCTCCAGACTCTGCAATCTGTAAGATCCATTACCATCCCAGTCTCCAAAATCTGCTCTCTGTAACAGTCCTTCTGCACCACAGTATCCAACTTCTGCTCTCTGGAAAAGTCCTTCTACACATCAGTCTCCAAACTTTGCTCTTTGTAATGGTCCTTCTGAACCCCAGTATTAAAAATCTGCTCTGTGTAACAATCCTTCTGCACCTCAGTCTTCAACGTCTGCTCTCTGTAACAGTTCTTCTGCACCCCAGTCTGAAACATCTTCTCTGTGAAATGGTCCTTCTGCACACCAGTCTCCAAACTCTGCTCTCTTTAACAGTCCTTCTGCACCTCAGACTCAAACCTCTGCTCTCTGTAACAGTCCTTCCTAAGCCTCAGTCTGAAATCTCTGATCTTTACAACGATACTTCTTCACCTCATTCTTCAACCTCTGCTCTCTACAACAGTCCTTCTACACCCCAATCTCCAAGCTCATCTCTCTGCAACAGTCCTTATACACTCCAGTCTCCAACCACTGCTCTCTGCAAGGATCCTTTTGCATCCCAGTCTAAAACTTCTGCTCTCTGCAACAGTCCATCTGCACTCCAGTCTCCATCCTCTGCTCTCCGCTACAGTCCTTTTTCACCCCAGTCTCAAAATTATGCTCTCTGCAACATTTCTTCTGCACCCCAGTCTCCAACATGTGCTCTCTGTAACTGTCATGCTGCACCCCAGTCTCCAAACTCTGCTCTCTGTAGCTATCCTTCTGCACCTCAGTCTTCAACCTCTGCTTTCTGCAAGATCCTTTTTCACCTCAATCTCTAAGTTCTGCAATCTGTAACGGTCCTTATGCAACCCAGTCTCCAACCTCTGCTCTCTGAAATGATCCTTCTGAACCTTAGTCTCCAAACTCTGCTCTCTGTAACAAACCTTCTGCACCCCACTCACCAAACTCTGCACTCTGTAACAGGCCTTCTGCAACCCAGTTTCCAACCTCTTCTCTCTGTAACGATCCTTCTTCACCTCAGTCTCTATCCTCTGCTCTCTGCAACTGTCCTTCTGCATCCCAATCTCCTTCCTCTGCTCTCTGTAAGAATCCTTCTGCACCCCAGTCTCCAACCGCTCCTCTCTGTAATAGTCCTTCTGCACCTCTGTGTCCAAACTCTGCTCTCTGTAATAAACCTTCAGCACCTCAGTCTCCAAACGCTGCTCTCTGTAACAGGCCTTCTGAACCCCATTCTCCAACCTATGCTTTCTGGATCAGTCCTTTTGCACACCAGTATCCTATCTCTGCTCTCTGTAACAGGCCTTCTGTACCACAGTCTCAAAACTCTGCTCTCTGTAACGGTCCTTCTGCACCCCAGTCTCCAACGTCAGCTTTCTGTATCAGTTCTTCTGCACCCCAGTCTCCAACATCTGCATTCAATAAGAGTCCTTCTGCAACCCAGTCTCCAACTTTTGCTCTCTGCAACATTTCTTCTGCACCCCAGTCTCAATCTGTGCTCTCTGTAACTGTCCTTCTGCACCCCAGTATCTAACTAATGCTCTCTGTAATGATCTTTCTGCACCACAGTCTGAAACCTCTGCTCTCTGCAACGATCCTTCTGACCCTCATAATCCAACCTATGCTCTTCGCAATGATCCTTCTGCACCCCAGTCTCCAACCTCTGCTCTCTGTAAGAGTCCTTCTGCACTTCAGTCTCCAACCTGTGCTCTCTGTACCGATCCTTCTGCACCTCAGTCTCCATTCTCTGCTATCTGTAACAATCCATTGGCACACCAGTCTCCAACCTCTATTCTTTGTAACAGGTCTTCTTCACCACAGTCTCCAAATTCTGCTCTCTGTAACAGGCCTAATGCACCCCAGTCTCCAACCTCTTCTCTCTGCAATGACCCTTCTCCACCTCAGTCTCCAACCTCTGCTCTCTGGAACAGTCCTTCTTCACCCTAGTCTCCAACCTCTGCTCTCTGTAAGATCCTTCTTCACACCGGTCTCCAAACTTTGCTCTCTATAACAGTCCTTCTGCAACTCAGTCTCCAAACTCTGCTCTCCGCTACGGACCTTCCGCACCACAGTATCCAACCTCTGTTCTCTGCAAGAGTCCTTCTGCACCCCAGGCTCCAAACTCTGCTCTCTGTAACAGTTCTTCTGTACCACAGTCTCCAACCTTTGCTGTCTGTAACGTTCCATCTGCATCCCAGTCTCCAAACTCTACTTTTCATATCAGTTATACTGCACCCCAGTCTTCAAACTCTGCTCTCTGTAACAGTCCTTCTGCACCTCAGTCTCCACCTTCTGTTCTATGCAACATTCTTTCTGCACCCCAATCTCCAACCTCTGTTCTCAGCAAAAGTCTTTCTACACCCCAGGCTCCAACCTCTGCTCTCTGTAAAAGTCCTTCTGCACCTCAGTCTCCAACCGCTGCTCTCTGCAACAGTCCTTCTTCACCCCAGTCTCAAAGCTCTTCTCTCTGCAACAGTCCTTCTACACCCCAGTCTCCAAACTCTGCTCTCTGCAACGATCCTTCTGCACCCCAGTCTCCAACCTCTGTTCTCCGCTACAGTCTTTTTTCACCCCAGTATCAAACCTCTGCTCTCTGCAACATTTGTTCTGCACCACAGTCTCCAACCAGTGCTCTCTGCAACTGTCCTGCTGCACCCTAGTCTCCAACCTCTGCTCTCTGTAGCGATCTTTATGCATCAAAGTCTCCAACCTCTGCTCTCTGCAACAGTCCTTCTGCAACCCAGTCTCCAAGCTCTGCTCTCTGTAACAGTCCTTCTGAACATCAGTGTCCAAACTCTGCTCTCTGTAAAAATTCTTCTTCACCTCAGTCTCCAAACTCTGTTCTCTGTAACAGGCCTTCTGCAAACCATTCTCCAAACTCTGCTCACTGTAACAGTATTTCTGTTCAACAACATTGCTCTATGTAAGAGTCTTTCTGCACCCCAGTCTCCAACCTCTGCTCTCGGTAACAGACCTATACCACAGTCTTCATACTCTGCTCTTTTTAATGGTCCTTCTGCAGCCCAATTTCGAGACTCTGCTTTCTGTAACAGTCCTTCTGCACCTGAGTCTACAAACTCTTCTCTCTGTAACAGTCCTTCTACACCTCAATCCTCAACCTCTGCTCTTTGTAACAGTCCACCTGCACCTCAGTCTCCAACCTCTGCTCTCTGTAAGATCCTTCAGCAACCCAGTCTCCAAACACTGCTCTGTATAACAGTCCTTCTGCAGCCCAGTTTACAACCTCTCCTCTCTGTAACTGGCCTTCTGCACGCCAGTTTACAAACTCTGCTCTCTGCAACGATACTTCTGCACCCCAGTCTCCAAACTCTGCTCTCTGCCATGATCCTACTGCACCCCAATCTCCAAACTCTGATCTCTACAATAGTCCTTCTGCACCGCAGTCTCCAAATTCTGCTCTCTGTAAAATCCTTCTGCACCCCTTTCTTCTAGCTCTGCTCTATGTAACAAGACTTCTGCACCTCAGTCTCCAATCTCTGCTCTTTGCAACAGTATTTCTGCACCACAGTCTCCAAACTCTGCTTTCTGTAAGATTCTTCTGCACCTCAGTCTCCAACCTGTTCTCCAGTTTCCAAATTCTTCTCTCTGTAACATTCCTTCTTAACCCCAGGATTTAACCTCTGTTTTCTGCAAGTGTTCTGCGGCACCCCAGTCTCCTAACTCTGTCCTCTGCAATAGTCCTTATTTACCCCAGTCTCAAACCTCTGCTCTCTGTATCTATCCTTCTGCACCTCAGTCTCCAACCTGTTCTCTCTGTAACATTCCTTCTGCACCTCAGTCTCCAACCTCTGTCCTCTGCAACAGTTTTTCTGCTCCCCAGAATCCAAAATCTGCTCTCTGTAACAGTCCTTCTGTACCGCAGTCTCCAAACTCTGCTCTTTATAACGATCCTTCTACACCCCAGTCTGCATCTCTGCTTTCTGTATCAGTCTGTCTGAACCCCAGTATCAAACGTCTGTTCTCTGTATCTATTCTTCTGCACCTTAGTCTCCAACCTGTACTCTATGCAAGAGTCCTTCTGCACCACAGTCTCCAACCTCTGCTCTCGGTAACAGACCTATACCGCAGTCTTGAACCTCTGCTGTCTGTAATGGTCCTTCTGCAGCCCAATTTCGAAACTCTGCTTTTTGTAACAGTCTTTCTGCACCTGAGTCTCCAAACTCTCCTCTCTGTAACAGTCCTTCTACACCTCAATCTCCAAACTCTGCTCTCTGTATCAGACCTTCTGCACCCCATTCTCCAACCTCTGCTCACTGTAACAGTACTTCTGGAGAACAATCTACAAACTCTGCTCTCTGTAACTCTCCTTCTGCACCCCAGTCTCCTCCTCTGCTCTGTGTAACACTCCTTCTGCACCCTAGTCTCTATCTTCTGCTCTCTGTTAGAATCCTTCTGCACCCCAGTCTCTAACCACTCCTCTCTGTAACAGTCCTACTGCTCCTCAGTCTCCAACCTCTACTCTTTGTAATGAACCTTCAGTACCTCATTCTCCAACTGCTGCTCTCTGTAACAGGCCTTCTGAACCCCATTCTCCAACCTATGCTTTCTGGATCGGTTCTTTTGCAAATCAGTATCCTACCTCTGCTCTCTGTAACAATTCTTCTGCACCTGAGTCTTTAACCTCTTCTCTCTGAAATTGTCTGTCTGCACCCCAGTATCCAAACTCTGTTCTCTTTATCAGTCCTTCTGCACCCCAGTATCCAACTTCTGCTCTCTGTAACAGTCCTTCTGTACCACAGTCTCAAAACTCTGCTCACAGTAACGGTCCTTCTGCATCCCAGTCTCCGAACTCTGCTCTCTGCAACAGTCCTTCTGCACCCCAGTCTCCAACCTCTGCTGCCTGCAAAAGTCCTTCTACACCCCAGTCTCCCAACTCTGCTATCTGCAACAGTCCTTCTGCACCCCAGTCTCCAACTTCTGCTCTCTGTAACAATCTTTCTGTACCTCAGTCTCAAACCGCTACTCTCTATAACAGTTTTTCTGCATCTCAGTCTCCAACCTCTGCTCTCTGCAAAAGTCCTTAAGCACCGCTGTCTCAAATTCTGGTCCCTGCAACAGTCGTTCTACACCCCAGTCTCCATCCTCTGCTATCTACAAAAGTCCTTTTGCACCTTAGTCTCCAACCTCTGCTCTCTGCAACGAACTTTCTGCACCCCAGTCTCAAACATCTGCTCTCTGCAACAGTCCTTCTGCACCTCAGTCTGAAAATTCTGCTCTCTGCATCGATCCTTCTGGACCTCAGTCTTGAAACTCTACTCTCTGCAACGATCCTTCTTCACCTCAGTTCCCAAACTCTGACCTGCAATGGTCCTTCTTAACCCCAGTATTCAACCTCTGCTCTCTGTAACAATCCTTCTGCACCTCAGTCTCCAACATCTGCTCTCTGAAAAAGTCCTTCTGAACCCCAGTCTCTAACATCTGCTCTCTGCAACAGTCCTTCTTCACCTCAGTCTCTAACCTCTACTCTCGTTAACAGTCCTTCTGCACTTCACTCTCCAACATTTGCTCTTTGTAAGATTCTTCTGCAACCCAGTATCCAAACTCTGCCCTCTGTAACAATTCTTCTGCACCCCTTCTCCAAACTCTGTTCTCTGTTACAGTCCTTCTGCACCCCATTCTCCAACCTCTGCACTCTGTAACAGGCCTTTTGAACCCCATTCTCCAACCTCTTCTCTCTGTAATAGTGCTTCTTCACCTCAGTCTACAAACTCTGCTCTCTGCAACAGTCCATCTGCACCCCAGTCTCCAAACTCTGCTTACTGTATCACTCCATCTGCACCACACTTTCCAACATTTGCTCTCTATAAGAGTCTTTCTGCACCTCAGTCTACAAACTCTGATCTCTGCAACAGTCCTACTGCACTCAAATCTCCAACATCTGCTTTCTGCAACAGGCCTTCTGCACCAAATATCTAACCTCTGCCTCTGAAACACTCCCTCTGCAACCCAGTCTCCAAAATCTGCTCTCTGTAACAATTTTTCTGCACCTCAGTCTTCAACCTCTGCTCTCTGCAACAGTCCTTCTGCACCTCAGTCTACAAAAACTACTCTCTGTAAATGTACTTCTGAACCCCTTGTCAAAACTCTGCTGTCCGTAACAGGCCTTCTGAACCAAATCCTCCAACCTCTGTGCTTTATAACAATCCTTCTGCTCCCCAGTTTCAAAATTTTGCTCTCTACACGATTCTTCTGCACCCCAGTGTCCAACCTCTGCTCTCTGTAACAGTCCTGCTGCACCTCGGTCTAAAACCTCTGCTCTTTGTAAGATCCTTTTGCAACCTTGTCTAAAAACTCTGCTCTCTATAGGAGTTCTTCTGCACCCCAGTCTCTAACCTCTGCTCTATGTAACAGGCCTTTTGCACCCAAATCTCCCACCTCTACTCTCAGTAACAGTCCTTTTGCACCTCAGTCTCCAAACTCAGCTCTCTGCATCGATCCTTCTAGACCTCAGTCTTGAAACTCTACTCTCTGTAACACTCCTTCTGCACCCCAGTCTGAAACTTCTGCTGTCTGCAAAGATCCTTCTGCACACCAGTCTCCAACCTATGCTCTCTGCAACAGTGCTTGTAAACCCCAGTCTCTAAACTCTGCTCTCTGCAATAGTCCTTCTTCACCCCAGGCTCCAACTTCTGTTCTCTGTAACAATCCTTCTTCACCTCAGTTACCAAACTCTGATCTCTGCAAAGGTCCTTCTGCACCACAGTCTCCAACGTCTGCTCTCAGTAACAGTCCTGCTGCACCTCGGTCTACAACCTCTGCTTTTTGTAAGATCCTTCTGCAACCTGGTCTAAAAACTGCTCTCTCAAGAGTTCTTCTGCAACCTAGTCTCCAACCTCTGCTCTCTGTAACAGGCCTTTTGCACCCAAATCTCCCTCCTCTACTCTCTGTAACAGTCCTTTTGAACCTCAGTCTCCAACCTCTGCTCTCTGCAACAGTCCTTTTGCACCTCAGTCTCCAAACTCAGCTCTCTGCATCGATCCTTCTGCACCTCAGTCTCAAAACTCTACTCTCTGTAACACTCCTTTTGCACCCTAATCTCAAAACTCTGCTGTCTGCAAAGATCCTTCTGCACACCAGTCTCCAACATCTGCTCTCTGCAACAGTCCTTCTGCACCCCTGTCTCCAAACTCTGCTCTCTGCAACAGTCCTATTGCAACTCAGTCTAAAAACTCTGTTATCTACAACGATCCGTCTACACCCCAGTCTTCAAACTCTTCCCTCTGTAATACTCCCGTTGAACCTCAGTCTCGAAACTCTGCTCTCTTTAAGATCTTTCTGCAACCCTGAATACAAACTCTGCTCTCTGTAACAGTGAGTATGCACTCCAGTCTCCAAACTTTGCTCTCTGCAACAGTGCTTGTAAAACCCAGTCTCCAAACTCTGCTCTCTGCAACAGTCCATCTGCACCCCAGGCTCCATCTTCTGTTCTCTGTAACAATCCATCTTCACCTCAGTTACCGAACTCTGATCTCTGCAATGGTCCTCTGCTCCACAGTCTCCAACCTCTGCTCTCTGTAGCAATCTTTCCACACCCCAGTATCCAGACCCTACTCTCTACTACAATCCTTTTGCACACCAGTGTCCAACCTCTGCTCTCTGCAGAAGTCTTTCTGCAACCCAGTCTCCAACATCTACTCCCTGCAACAGTCCTTCTGCACCTCAGTCTGACAACTCTGCTCTCTACAACGATTCTTGTACACCCCAGTCTCCAAACTCTGCTTTTTGTAATAGTCTTTCTGCACATCAGTCTCCAACCTCTGCTCTCTGTAAGATTCTTCTGCACCCCAGTTTCCAAATTCTGCTCTATGTAATATTCCTTCTGCTCCCCAGTCTCCAACCTCTGCTCTCTGTAACAGTCCTTCTGCTCCGCAGTCTCCAACCTCTGCTCTCAGTTACAGTCTTTCTGTCCCGCAGACTCAAACCTCTGCTACCTGTAAGGGTTTTTCTGCACCCCAGTCTACAACCTCTGCTCTCTGTAATAATCCTTCTTCACCCCAGTCTTCAACCTCTGCTCTCTGCAATGATCCTTTTGCACCCCACTCTTTAACATGTGCTCTTTGAAAAGTCCTTCTGCACCCCAGTCTTCAACTTCTGCAGTCTGCAACAGTCTACCTGAAGCTCAGTGTGAAAACTCTGCTCTCTGCAATGATCCTTGTGCACTCCAGTCTCCCAAATCTGCTTTCTGTAACTGTCCTTCTGCACCTAAGTCTCCAAATTCTGCCTCTGTAACATTCCTACTGAAAGGCAGTCTCCAACCTCTACTCTCTGCAACAGTGCTTCTGCACACAAATCTCAAACCTGTGATCTCCGCAACAGTTCTTCTACACCCCATGTAAAGCCTCTGCTCTCTGCAGCAGTCCCTCTGCAACCCAGTCTCCAACCTCCACTCTTTATAACGATCCTTCTGGACGTCATTCTCAAAACTCTACTCTTTGTAAAAGTACTTCTGCACCCCTTCTCCAAACTCTGCTCTCTGTAACAGGCCTTCTACACCCCAGTCTCCGACCTCTTTTCTGTATAACAATCCTTCTGCACCCCAGTCTCCAACATGTGCTCTCTGCAATAGTCCTTCTGCACCTCAGTCTGAAAACTCTGTACTCTGCAACGATCAATCTGCACCCTAGTCTCCAACCTCTGCTCTCTGTAACAGTCTTGCTTCAACTTGGTCTACAACCTCTGCTCTCTGTAAGATCCTTGAGAAACGTTTTCTAAAAACTCTGCTCTCTGTAATAGTTCTTCTGCACCCCAGTCTCCAACCTCGGCTCTCGGTAACAGTTTTTTTTGAACCTCAATCTCCAAACTCTGCTCTAAGCAACGATTCTTCTGCACCTCAGTCTCCAAACTCTACTCTCTGTAACAGTCCTTCTGCATCCCAGTCTCAAACCTCTTCTGTCTGCAATGATCCTTCGGCACCTCAGTCTCAAACCTCTGCTCTCTGTAACTATCCTTATGCACCTCAGTCTTCAACCTCTGCTCTCAGCAAAAGTCATTCTACACCCCAATCTCTAACCTCTGTTTTCTGCAACAGTCCTTCTAAATCACAGTCTCCAACATCTGCTCTCTGCAACAGTACTTCTGCACCCTAGTCTCCAACGTATGCTCTCTTTAACGGTCCTTCTGTACTGCAGACTCCAAACTCTGCTCTCTCTAGCGGTCTTTCTGCACCAAAGTCTCCAACCTCTGCTCTCTGTATCAGTACTTCTGAACCCCAGTCTCCAAACTCTGCTCTCTGTAACATTTCTTCTGCATCTCAGTCTCCAACCTCTGCTCTTTCCGACAGTTCATCTGCACCCCTGTCTCCCACCTCTGCTATCTGCAACAGTCCTTCTGCACCCCAGTCTCCAATCAGCTCTCTGAAACAATCCTACTGCTCCTCAGTTTCAAACCTCTAATATCTGAAACTGTCCTTCTGCGCCTCAGTCTACAAATCCTGCTCTCTATAAGATCCTTCTGCACCCCTGTATCCAACCTCTGCTCTCTGTAACAGAACTTCTGAATCCGAGTCTCCAAACTCTGCTCTCAGTAGCAGTCCTTCTGCACCCCAGTCTCAAACCTCTGCTCTCTACAACAGTCCTTCTGCACCTGAGGTACCAAAATCTGCTCTCTGCAACAGTTCTTCTGTGCCCAAGTCTCCAACTTCTGCTTTCTAAAACAGTTCTTCTGCACCTCAGTCTCAAAACCCTGCTCTCTGCAACGACCCTTATCCACCCCAGTCTCCAACCTCTTTTCTCTGTAACAGTCCTACAGCACCTCAGTCTCCCAACTCTGCTCTCTGTAAGATTTTTCTGCCACCCAGTCTTTAAACTCTGCACTCTGTAACAGTCTTTGTGCACAACAGTCTCCAACCTCTGCTCTCTGTAACAGACATTCTGCACCCCAGTCTTTAACCTCTTCTCTCTGCAACGATTCTTCTCCACCCCATTCTCCAACATCTGATCTCTGCAACACTCCTTTTGAACCCCAGTCTCCATACTCTGCTCTCTGTAAGATCCATCTGAACCCCAGTCTCCAAACTCTACTCTCTGTAACAGTCCTTCTGCACCCCAGTCTCCAAACTCTGCTCTCTCTAGCAGTCCTTCTGTACCTCAGTCTCCAACCTCTGCTCTTTGTAACAGTCCTTCTGCAACCGAGGTTCTAAAATCTGCTCTCTTGAACGATCCTTGTTGAACCCAGTCTCTAATGTCTGCTCTTTGCAACAGTCCTTCTGCACCACAGTCTCCAACCTTTGCTCTCTGTAAGATCTTTCTGCACTCCAGTTTCCAAACTCTGCTCTCTGTAACATTCCTTCTCCACCCCAGTCTCCAACCTCTGTCCTCTGCAACAGTTTTTCTGCTCCCCAGAATCCGAAATCTGCTCTCTGTAACAGTTCTTCTGTACAGCAGTCTCCAACTTCTGCTCTTTGTACCAATCCTTCTACACCCCAGTCTCCATCTCTGCTTTCTTTATTAGTCTGCCTGAACCCCAGTCTCCAACCTCTGTTCTCTCTATCTATCCTTCTGCACCTTAGTCTCCAACCATTGCTCTATGTAAGAGTTCTTCTGCACCCCAGTCTCCAACCTCTGCTCTCGGTAACCGACCTATACCGCAGTCTCCAAACTCTGCTCTCTGTAATGGTCCTTCTGCAGCCCAATTTCGAAACTCTGCTTTCTGTAACAGTCCTTCTGCACCTGAGTCTACAAACTCTTCTCTCTTTAACAGTCCTTCTACATCTCAATCCCCATCCTCTGCTTTCTGTAAGAGTCCTCCTGCACCTAAGTCTCCAACCTCTGCTCTCTGTAAGATCCTTCAGCAACCCAGTCTCCAAACACTGCTCTGCATAACAGTCCTTCTGCACCCCAGTCTATCACCTCTCCTCTCTGTAACTGGCCTTCTGCACGCCAGTCTACAAACTCTGCTCTCCCCAACGATACTTTTACACCCCAGTCTCCAAACTCTGCTCTCTGCAATGATCCTACTGCACCCCAATCTCCAAACTCTGATATCTACAATAGTCCTTCTGTACCGCAGTCTCCACATTCTGCTCTCTGTAAGATCCTTCTGCACCCCTTTCTTCTAGCTCTGCTCTATGTAACAGGACTTCTACACCTCAGTCTCCAATCTCTGCTCTTTGCAACAGTCCTTCTGCACCCCAGTCTCCAAACTCTGCTCTCTGTAGCGATCCTTCTGCACCTAAGTCTCCAACCTCTGCTCTATGCAACAGTCCTTCTGCACCCCAGTCTCCAAGCCCTGCTTTCTGTAACAGTCCTTCTGCACTTCAATGTCCAAACTCCGCTCTCTGTCAAAATTCTTCTTCACCTCAGTCTCCAAACTCTGTTCTCTGTAACAGGCCATCTGCACCCCAGTCTTCAACCTCTGCACTCTGTAACGATCTTTCTGCACCTCAGTCTCCAAACTCTGCTCTCTGTAACAGACCTTCTGCACCCCATTCTCCAACCTCTGCTCTCTGTAACAGTTTTTCTGGTCACCAATCTACAAACTCTGCTCTCTGTAACGCTCCTTCTGCACACCAGACTCCATCCTCTGCCCTCTGAAACACTCCTTCTGCACCCCAGTATCCATCCTCTGCTCTCTGTAAGAATCCCTCTGCACCCCAGTCGCCAACCGCTCCTCTCTGTAACAGTCCTACTGCACCTCAGTCTCCAACATCTGCTCTCTCTAATGAACCCTCAGAAACTCAGTCTCCAACCGCTGCTCTCTGTAACAGGCCTTCTGATCCCCATTCTCCAACCTATGCTTTCTGGATCAGTCTTTTTGCAAACCAGTATCCTACCTCTGCTCTCTGTAACAATCCTTCTGCACCTGAGTCTCCAACCTCTGCTCTCCGAAACGGTCCGCCTGCACTTCTGTCTCCAAACTCTGTTCTCTGCATCAGTCCTTCTGCACTCCAGTATCCAACCTCTGCTCTCTCTAACAGTCTTTCTGCATCTCAGTGTCCTACCTATGCTCTCTGCAAAAGTCCTTCAGCACCGCAGTCTAAAACTTCTCTTCCCTTTAACAGTCCATCTACACCCCAGTCTCCAAACGCTGCTATCTGCAACAGTTCTTCTGCACCCCTGTCTCTAAACTATGCTCTCTGTAACAATCCTACTGCATCTCAGTCTACAACCTCTACTCTCTTAAACAGTCCTTCTCCACCTCAGTCTCCAACGTCTGCTCTCTGTAAGATCCTTCTGCAACCCAGTCTCCAATCTCTGCCCCCTTTAACATTCCTTCTGCACCCCTTATCCAAACTCTCCTCTCCATAACAGACCTTCTACACCCCAGTCTCCAAAGTCTGTTTTCTATAACAATCCTTCTGCACCCCAGTATCTAAATTCTGCCCTCTACAACGATCCTTCAGCACCCCAGTCTCCACCCTCTGCACTCTGCAACAGTCTTTCTGAACCCCAGTCTCCAACATGTGCTCACTGAAACAGTCCTTCTGCACCTCAGTCTTAAAACTCTCTTCTCTGCAATGATCCTTCTGCACCTTAGTCTCCAACTTCTACTCTCCGTAACAGTCCTTCTGCACCTCAGTCTCCAACATCTGCTCTCTGTACCAGTCCTGCTACACCTCGGTCTACAATCTCTGCTCTTCGTAAGATCCTTCTGCAACCTTGTCTAAAAACTCTGCTCTCTGTAACAGTTATTCTGCACCCCAGTCTCCAAACTCTGCTCTCTGTAACAGACCTTTTCTACCCCAATCTCCAACCTCTACTCTCTGTAACAGTGTTTTTGCAACTCAGTCTCCAACCTCTTCTCTCTGCAACGGTCTTTCTGCACCTCAGTCTCCAGCTCTACTCTCTGTAAAAGTCATTCTGTACCCCAGTCTCAAAGCTCTGCTGTCTGTAACGATGCTTCTGCACCCCATTCTCCAACGTCTACTCTCTGCAAAACTCCTTCTGCACCCCAGTCTTTAACCTCTGCTCTCTGCAACGATTCTCTGCACACCAGTCTCCAATGTCTGCTTTCTGTCAGAACCTTCTGCATGCCAGTTTAAAAACTCTGCTCTCTGTAACATTCTTACTACACCCCAGGATCCATCTTAAGCATTCTGCACCGGTCCTGCTGCACCCCAGTCTCCAAACTCTGTTCTCTGCAGCAGTCCATCTGCTCCCCAGTCTCCAACATCTGCTCTCTGTAACGGTCCTTCTGCATTCCAGTCTCAAAACTCTGCTTTCTGTATCAGTCCTTCTGTACCACTCTTTCCAACCTCGGCTCTGTGTAACAGTCCCTCTGCACCTCTGTCTCCAACCTCTGCTTTCTGCAAACTTACTTCTGCACCCCATTCTAACATCTCTGCTCTCTGCAAAAGTCCTTCTGAAAAACAGTCTCCAACATTCGCTCTCTGCAACAGTCATACTGTACCGTAGTCTCCAAACTCTGCTCTCTGTAACGGTCCTTCTGCACCCCAGTCTCCAACCTCTGCTTTCTGTATCAGTAATTGCACACCAGTCTCCAAACTTTGCTCTCTGTAACATTCTTTCTGCACCTCAGTCTCAAACCTCTGCTATCTGCGACAGTTCGTCTGAACCCGAGTCTCCAACCTATGCTCTCTTCAAAATTTCTTCTCCACCCCAGTCTCCAAAATCTGCACTCGAAACAGTTCTTCTCCAACCCAGTCTCCAACCTCTGCTCTCTGTAACAGTCCTCCTGTATTACTGTCTCCAAACTTTCCTTTCTGTAACGGTCCGTTTGCAATCCAGTCTCCAACCTCTGCTTTTTGTATCAGTCCTTGTGCACCCCAGTCTTTAACCTCTTCTCTCTGTTACAGTCCTTCTGCTCCTTAGTATCCAAACTCATCTCTCTGCAACAGTCCTTCTGCACCCAAGTCTCCAACACCTGCTACCTGAAACAGTCATTCTAAACCCCAGTCTCCAAACTCTGCTATCTGCAACAGTCTTTCTGGACCCCAGTCTCCAGGCTTTGCTATCTGTATCTATCCTTCTGCACCTCAGTCTCCAAACTCTGCTCTCTGCAATGGACATCCTACACCTCAGTCTGCAAACTCTACTCTCTGTAACATTCCTTCTGCACCTGAGTCTTCCACCTCTGATCTCTGTAAGATCCTTCTACAACCTAGTCTCCAAACTCTTCCTTCTGAAAAGATCCTTCTACACCCCAGTTTCCAAACTCTGCTCTCTGTAACAGTCCTTTGTCACCTCAGTCTTCAAACTCTTCTCTGTGTAAGATGCTTCTGCAACCGTGTCTCCAAACTATGCTCCTTGTAACAGTGCTCCTGCACCCCAGTATCCAAACTCTGCTCTCAGCAACAGTCCTTCTAAATCCCAGTCTCCAAACTCTGCTCTCTGCAACAGTCCTTCTGCACCAGAGTCTCCAACATCTGTTCTCTCAAACAATCCTTGTTAACCTCAGTTCTCAAACTCTGATCTCTGCAATGGTCCTTCTGCACCCCAGTCTCAAACCTCTGGTCTCTTTCAAAATCCTTCTGCACCCCAGTCTCCATCCTCTGCTCTCTGCAACGATACTTCTGAACCCAGTCTCCAACAACTGCTCTCTGCAACAGTCCTTCTTTACCTCAGTCTGAAAACTCTTCTCTCTGCAACAATCCTTGTGCACACCAGTATCCAAACTCTGCTTTCTGTAACAGTAATTCTGCACCTCAGTCTCTAAACTCTGCTCTCTGTAACAGTCCTTCTGCACCCCTGGATCCAAACGCTGCTCTCTGTAAGATCCTTCTGCACCCCAGTTTCCAAACTCTGCTCTCTGTAACATTCCTTCTGGTCCCCAGTCTCCAAACTCTGCTCTCTGTAACAGTCCTTCTGCTCCCCAGTCACTAACCTCTGCTCTCTGTAACAGTCCTTCTGCACCACAGTCTCCAACCTCTGCTCTCTGTAACAGTCCTTCTGTACTGCAATCTCCAACCTCTGCTCTCTATAATGGTCCTTCTGCACCCCAGTCTCCAAACTCTGCTTTCTGTATCAGTCCTCCTGCACCACTGTCTCCAAACTCTGCTGTCTGTAACAGTCCTTCTGCACCTCAGTGTCCAACTTCTGATCTGTGCAACAGTCCTTCTGCACCCCAGTCTCCAACCTCTGCTCTCAAAAACAATCTTTCTGTACCTCAGTCTCCAACCTCTACTCCCTGTTACAGTCTTTCTGCATCTCCGTCTCCAACCTCTGCTCTCTCCACCAGTCCTTCTGCACCACCGTCTCAAATTCTGGTCCCTGCAACAGTCCTTCTTTACCTCAGTTCCCAAACTCTGATCTCTGCAATGGTACTTTTTAACCCCTGTCTCCAACCTCTGCTCTCTGTAACAATCCTACTGCACCCCAGTCTTCAACATTTGCTCTCTGCAACGATCCATCTGCACTCCAGTCTACAACATCTGCTCTCTGCAACAGTCCTTCTGCACCTCAGTCTGAAAACTCTGCTCTCTGCAACGTTCCTTGTGCATCACAGTCTCTAAAATCTGCTTTCTGTAACAGTCCTTCTGCACCTCAGTCACCAATCTCTGCTCTCTTCAAGTATCCTTCTGCACCCCAGTCTCCAAACTCTGCTCTCTGAAACAGTCCTATTGCACCTCAGTCTCCAAAATCTGCTCTATATAAGATCCTTCTGCAACCCAGTATCCAAACTCTGGCCTCTGTAACAATCCTCTTGCTCCCCAGTCTCTAAACTCTGCTCTCTGTAACAGTCCTTCTGCACCGAACTCTGCAACCTCTGCTCTCTGCAACATTCCTTCTGCACCCCAGTCTTCAACCTCTGCTCTCTGCAACAGTCCTTCCTCACCCCAGTCTCTGAAATCTGCTCTCTGCAACAGTACTTTTCCACCGAAGTCTCCAACCTCTGTTCTCTGTAACAGTCCTTCTGCACCTCAGACTCCAAATTCTGCTCTCTGCAACAGTCCTTCTGCGCCCCAATCTCGAACCTCTGCTCTCTGCAACAGTCCTTCTGGATCTCAGTGTCCAAACTCTGCTCTCTGTAAGATCCTTCTGAAACACAGTCTACAACCTATGTTTTCTGCAATGGTCCTTCAGCACCAAACTATCCAAACTCTGTTTTCTAAAACATTTATTCTGCACCCCAGTCTCCAAACTCTACTCTCTGTAACAGTCTTTCTGTACCGCAGTCTCCATAATCTACTCTGTGCAACGATCTTTCTGAACCACAGTCTCCAAATTCTGCTCTCTGCAAAATTCCTTCTGCACCCCAGTCGCCAAACTTTCCTCTCTATAACATTCGTTCTACACCCCAGTATCCACGTTTGCTCTCTGCAATGGTCTCTTTGCAGCCCAGTCTCCAAAATTGTTCTCTACAACAGTTCTTCTGTACCGCAGTCTTAAAACTCTGTTCTCCATAATGGTCTTTCTGCACCCCACTCTCCAACCTCTGCTTTCTGTATCAGTCTTTCTTCACCACAGTCTCCAAACTCTGCTCTCTGTAACAGTCCTTCTGCACCTCACTCTGCAACCTCTGCTCTCTGCAACAGTCTTTCTGCAACCCAGTCGTCAACCTCTTCTCTCTGCAACAGTCATTTCTCGCCCCAGTCTCCAAAATATGCTCTCTGTAACAGTCCTTTTCCACCACAGTCTCCAACCTCTGCTCTGTATAACAGTCCTTCTATACTGCAGTCTCCAAACTCTGCTCTCTGTAATGGTCCTTCTGTACCCCAGTCTCCAAACTCTGCTTTGTTTATCCGTCCTTCTGCACCCCAGTCTCCAACCTCTGCTCTCTGTATCAGTCCTTCTGCACCTATATCGCCAACCTCTACTCTCTACAACAGTCCTTCTGCACCCCTGTCTCCAACCTCTGCTCTCTGCAACATTTCTTCTACACTCAGATCTCCAAACTGTGCTATCTTTAACTGTCCTTCTGCACCCCAGTCTCCAACCTGTGGTCTCCGTAACTGTCCTTCTGACCCCAGTCTCCAACCTCTGCTCTCTGTAAAGATCCTTCTGCACCCCATTCTCCAACCTCTGCTCTCTGCAATAATCCTTCTGCACCTCAGTTTCCAACCTCTGCTCTCTGCAAAGATCCTTCTGTACCCCAGTCTCCAACTTCTGCTCTCTGTAACAGTCCTTCTGCACCTCAGTCTCCAACCTGTGCTCTCTGTACCAATCCTTCTGTACCTCAGTCTCCAACCTCTGCTCTCTATAACAGTCCTTCTGTACCTCAGTCACCAACATCTGCTCTCTGTAACAGGCCTTATGCACCCCAGTCTCCAAACTCTGCTCTCTGAAACAGTTCTTCTGCACCCCAGTCTCGAACCTCTGCTCTCTGTAACAGTCCTGATTCACCTCAGTCTCCAACCTCTGCTCACTGTTACAGTCTTTCTGCACCTTAGTCTGAAACCTCTACTCTTTGCACGATCCTTCTGCACCCCAGTCTCCAATCACTGCTCTCTGTAATATTCATCCTGCCACACAGTCACCAACCACTGCTCTCTGTAAGATCCTTCTGCAACCCAGCCTCAAAACTCTGCTCTCTATAACAGTCCTTCTGCAAACCAGTCTACAAACTCTGCTCTCTGTTGCAGGCCTTATGCACCCCAGTCTCCAAAATCTGCTCTTTTAAACAGTCTTTCTGCACGGCAGTCTGCAACCTCTGCTCTATGTAATGGTCCTTCTGCACCCCAGTCTCACAGCTCGGCTTTCTGTATTATAATTCTTCACCCGAGGCTCCAACTTCTGCTCTGTGTAACAGTCCTTCTACATCTCAGTCTCCAACCTCTGCTCTCTGAAACAGTCCTTCTGCACCCTAGTCTCCAACCTCTGCTTTCTGCAACATTTCTTCTGCACCCCAGTCTCCAAACTGTGCTCTCTGTAACAGTCCTTTTGTACTGCAGTCTCCCACCTCTTCTCTCTGTAAGGATCCTTCTGCAGCCCAGTCTCCAACTCTGCTGTCTTCAATGATTCTTCTGCAACGCAGTATCCAACTTCGGCTCTCTTCAACGATCCTTCTGCACCCCAGTCTCCAACCTCTTCTCTCTGTAACTATTTTTCTTCACCTCCGTCTCCAACCTCTGCTCTCTGTAACCGTCGTTCTGCACCCCTGTCTCCAAGCTCTGCTCTCTGCAACGATCCTTATGCACCCCAGTCTGAAACATCTGCTCTCTGTAACGATCCTTCTGCACCCCAGCCTCAAACCTCTGATTTCTGTGTAAGTCTTTCTAAACCAGGGTTTCCAACCTCTGCTCTCTGTAACAGTCCTTCAGCACCTCTGTCTCCAACCTCTGAACTCAGCAACCTTACTTGTGCACCCCATTCTCTAACCTCTGCTCTCTGTCACAGTCCTTCTGCACCCCATTCTCTAACCTCTGGTCTCTGCATCAGTCTTTCTGTAACACAGTCTTTAACCTCTGCTCTCTGTATAAGTAATTCTGCACCCCAGTCTCCAAACTTTGCTCTCTGTAACATTCTCTCTGAACCTCAGTCTCCAACGTCTTCTCTCTGTGACAGTTCTTCTTCACCCCAGTCTCCAAACTCTGCTCTCTGCAACAGTTCTTATGAACCCCAGTCTCCAACATCTGCACTCTGAAACAATTCGTCTATAAACCATTCTCCAACCTCTGCTCTCTGTAACAGTTCTCCTGTATTGCAGTCTCCGAACTCTGCTCTCTGCAATGGTCCTTCTGCACCCTAGTCTCCAACCTCTGCTTTTTGTATAAGTCCTTCTGAACCCCAGTCTCCAACCTCTGCTCTCTGTAACAGTCCATTTGCACCTCAGTCTCCAAATTCTGCTCTCTGCAACAGTTCTTCTTCACCCCAGTCTCCAACCTCTGTAACTTCCAACAGTCCCTCTGCACCTCAGTCTGAAAACTTGGATCTCTGCAACGATCCTCCTGCACCCCAGTCTCCAAACTCTGCTCTCTGTAACAGTCCTGTTCCACCTCAGTCTCCAACCTCTGCTCTCTGTAATATACTTCTGCAACCCTGTCTCCAAACTCTGCTCTTTGTAACAGTCCTTCTGCACCCCAGTCTCAAACCTCTGTTCTGTGCAACAGTTCGTCTGAACCACAGTCTCCAACATCTGCTCTATGAAAGATCCTTCTGCACCCCAGTCTCCAAACTCCAATCTCCATAACATTCCTTCTTCACCCGAGTCTCCAACCTTTGCTCTCTGTAACAATCCTTCTGCACTTCAGTCTTCAACATCTGCTCTCTGCAGCGGCTAATCTGCACCCCATTCTCCAACCTCTGTTGTCTACTAGAGTACTTCAGCATGTCAGTCTCCAACCTCTGCTCCCTGCAAAAATCCTTCTGCACCCCAGTCTCCAACCATTGCTCTCGGTAACATTTCTTCTGCACCTCAGTCTCCAAACTCTGCTCTATATAAGTTCCTTCTGCCACCCAGTCTCCAAACTCTGCTCTCTGTAACAGTCCTTCTGAAGCCCAGTCTCCAACCTCTGCTCTGTGCACCAGTTCGTCTGCACCCCACTCTCCAGGCTCTGCTCTCTGTAAGATCCTTCTACACACCAATCTCCAAACTCTGATCTCTGTAACAGTCCTTATTCACCCCAGGCTCCAACCTCTGCTGCCTGCAACAATCCTTCTGTACACCAGTCTCCAACTATTGCTCTCTGCAACAGTTCTTCTTCATGCCAGATTTTAACATATACTCTCTGAAACAGTCCTTCTGCATCCCATTCTCTAACCTCTGCTCTATGCAACAGTCCTTCTGTACCCTGGTCTCCACCCTCTGCTCTCTCTAACAGTCTTTCTGTACTGCAGTCTCAAACCTCTGCTCTCTGTAAGGTTCATTCTAGACCAAAGTCTCCAACCTATGCTTTCTGTATCAGTCCTTCTGCACCCCAGTCTCCAAACTCTGCTCTCTGTAAAAGTCCTTCTACACTCCAGTCTTCAACCTATGCTCTGTGTAACAGTCCTTCTGCAACCCAGTTTCCAATTGCTACTCTATGCTACGATCCTTCTGCATCCCAGTCGCCAACATCTGCTTTCTGCAACCGTCCTTCTGCACCCAAGTCTCCGACCTCTGTTCTCTGAAAGGATCCTTCTGAACACCAGTCTCCATCTTCTGCTCTCTACAATAATCCTACTGCACCCCAGTCGCCACACTCTGCTCTCTGTAACAATTCTTCTGCACTGCAGTCTCCAAACTCTGCTCTACGTAATATTCTTCTGCAACCCAGTCTCCAAACTCTGCTCTCTGTAACAGCCCTACTGTATGCAGTCTCCAACCTCTGCTCTCTTTAACAGGCCTTCTGAACCCCAGTCTCGAAACTCTGCTCTCTGTATCAGTCTTGCTGCACCCCAGTGTCCAAACTCTGCTCTCTGTAACAGTCTTTCTGCATCTCAGTCTCCTATCTATGCTCTCTGCAACAGTTGTTCTGCGCACCAGTCTCCAACATCTGCACTCTGAAACAGTTCTTCTCCACTCCAGTCTCCAAACTCTGCTCTCTGTAACAGTCCTCCTGTATTGCAGTCTCCAAATTCTGCTCTCTGTAATGGTCCTTCTGCACCTCAGTCTCCAACCTCTGCTTTCTGTATCAGTCCTTCTGCACCCCAGTCTCCAACCTCTGCTCTCTGTAACAGTCCTTCTACACTCCAGTCTTCAACCTATGCTCTGTGTAACCGTCCTTCTGCAACCCAGTTTCCAATTGCTGCTCTCTGCTACGATCCTTCTGCATCCCAGTCTCCAACATCTGCTTTCTGCAACCGTCCTTCTGCACCCAAGTCTCCGACCTCTTCTCTCTGAAAGGATCCTTCTGAACACAAGTCTCTGTCCTCTGCTCTCTGCAATAATCCTACTGCACCCCAGTTGCCACCATCTGCTCTCTGTAACTATCCTTCTGCACTGCAGTCTTCAAACTCTGCTCTACGTAATATTCTTCTGCAACCCAGTCTCCAAACTCTGCTCTCTGTAACAGCCCTTCTTTATGCAGTCTCCAACCTCTGCTCTCTTTAACAGGCCTTCTGAACCCCAGTCTCCAAACTCTGCTCTCTGTATCAGTCCTTCTGAACCCCTGTCTCCAAACTCTGCTGTCTGTAACAGTCTTTCTGCATCTCAGTCTATTACCTCTGCTCTCTGCAACAGTTCTTCTGCACACCAGTCTCCAACATCTGCACTCTGAAACAGTTCTTCTCCACTCCAGTCTCCAACCTCTGCTCTCTGTAACAGTCCTCCTGTATTGCAGTCTCCAAATTTTGCTCTCTGTAATGGTCCTTCTACACCTCAGTCTCCAACCTCTGCTTTCTATATCAGTCCTTCTGCACCCCAGTCTCCAACCTCTTCTATCTGATATAGTCCTTCTGCACCTCAGTCTCCAAATTCTATTCTGTGCAAAAGTCCTTCTGCACCCAAGTCTCCAACACCTGGTCGCTGCAACAGTCCTTCTTAACCCAAGTTTCCAACCTCTGCTATCTGAAACAATCCTTCTGCACCCTAGTCTCCAATCTCTGCTCTCTGTAACAGTCCGTCTGCACCCAAGTCTCCAACCTCTGCTCTCTGCAGCAGTCCTTCTACACCCCAGTCTTCAACCTCTGCTCTGTTTAACAGTCCTTCTGCAACCCAGTCTCCAAACTCTGCTCTCTGTAACTATACTTCTTCACCCCAGTCTCCATTCTCTGCTCTCTGTAACAATACTTCTGCACCCCAGTCTCTAACCTCTGCTCTCCGTAACATTTTTCTGCACCACAGTCTCCAACCTCTTCTTTCTGTATCATTACTTCTGCACCACAGTTTCCAACCTCTGCTCTCTGCAACAGTTCTTCTGCACCCAGTCTCCAAGGTCTGCACTCTGAAATAGTCCTTCTCCACACCAGTCTCCAACTTCTGCTCTCTTTTACAGACCTCCTGTAGTGCAGTCTCCAAAATCTGCTTGGTTACTGGGGTGCTTAAGAACTGTTACAAAGAGCAGAGGTTGGAGAACTTGGGGTGCAGAAGGACC